>NC_069502.1:587122547-587422547 GCF_027579735.1 Bombina bombina
CTGCCGAAATTAATCAGTATTTTTTATTTTCCTTTAAATTGATTTTTTTAAGGCTTCATGCTTACCTTAATGTGCATTTATTTAGGGGGAGGATCGGTGGTGCCTCAGCTCCAACTGCATCACGTCTGGCCTTTCTGTGTGCCCTTCCCCTGCAAAAAAAGGTTCACAGTGTATGGAAAGTGTATGAAGTTTCCTTTATGGTGGTAAGGTTTCCAATATGTCCGCCACAGTGTTGTTGAACAGAAAAACCTGCTAGCAGGTAGGAATGTGCAGGGGGGAATGTAGTTTTCCTGAATATTCATTCCCTGCACTATTTGGTTTTCATTTTGTTTAAAACTAAACAAAAATTACATTTTTGTTAAACATTTACATTTGTTTTCGTTAAAACAAATGTAACTGTTTCAAAGCTACAGGTGAAAAGTTCACCTGTAGCTACATAATTACCTTAACGCCTTCTGGAGAGCTCGCTAACCCGATCCTAAGGAGGCTTAGCAGTTTGGCTCCCAAGACCTGTACTGACTTTAGTTTAGTTTAATGAAAATTCGATTTTTATTTAGTGCAGGGATTGAATATTCAGGGAAACAAATTTCCTTAAATATTCATTACAAAATTTAGTCTGAAACAAAAAAATTCCCTACCTGGTAGCAGGTTTTTCTGTTCAACAACACTGTGGCAGACATATTGGAAACCTTACCACCATTAAGGAAAATTCATACACTTTCCATATACTGTGAGCCTTCTTTTGCAGGGGAATTGCACACCACCAATACGCACCCTGTAGAAATGCTTCAGTTAAATGAAGAGTCCCTAAGGGGCCCCTAGGCGCAAAGACCCAGTTGTAATTGAGACTTCTGAGATAGACATAAGGTGGTAAGAGAAAGGGGGAAGTATGAAAGTATAAACTAGGAGACAGACAACAGGCAGACACTAGGTGACAAAACACATGCAGATCCCAAGAACAGTGTTTTTTAATATGAACAGCAATACTCAATGCATACTTCTTACCTACCCAGGTGTTTGGCTGTCTGCAGCTGTCACAGACCAGTCATGTGTTTAATGCAAATCCATCAGAAGAGACAAATATGCAGGGAGCCATTTAGCAGTCTATAGAGAGAGCCATTGTGAGGATAGCCATTTGATGTAATGCTGGGGTGGGACCTGGTCCAGATCCAGTTCTCAAAACCAGGGTATGGGGCAAGACTGGCCCTGACCTGGCTCATTGACACAGTAAGGTAGTAAGAGCCTTGCAGAGCTGGCCCTGCATCATGCACAAATAATAATGCTGATGAGTGGGTGGGGCTAACGCAGCCAGCTCCAGCCCATAACTGACCCTGGTGCACCAGGCAAATGCACTGTACACCCTATGGTCAGTCTGGGTGTGTCTGCTATTTTTTTTATCTTGTATACATATACTGTAGATAATAATGTCAATGTTTACAGTCTCCCTCTCTTTGTACTTTTAGCGTTTTCTCAAATGCACAGAAGCCAGAAATTTCTACATTTCTTTTTTGATGAAATCATCCAACATGTTAACAATTATATCTTTGTGGGCAAACTGATTTATAAGATTAATGATATCATGCATATTGCATATGAGATCACAAATCTCATCATCACTTTACCATTCTGATCCAATAAAATTGCTTGAATTTGAGCCAAAGAATGTGTATTTTTTAACTTATCCTTACATACTAGTGACTTTTTTTGCCTGGCCCTCTATGGTGATATTTTTGAAGATTAGCTTTTGACATTACTGATGATCTGACTTATACAGGCCAAGCTGATACACAGAACCAAGTGCAGTGCCCACTGAGAACTGCAAATTATCATACAGCATTACTAGAGTCTTTAAACAACAATGTAAAACATTAGAAAATCCTGGTGTAAAATAGCTCTATAATGTTCTGTAGATCATCATAATAACCCAAAATAATATTAAAGTATCGCCTTATTTACTGATATTGAATATAATCATTGTTTACTAAGATCAGAAAAAACACTGCCATGGATGAAGTGTCAGAAATGTGCACTGAGTACAGTTTAAGATCCTATCATATTTAACTGAAGAGACAGGCATTTCAAACAAAAATTGCCTTAAATCTACAGTGTGGTTTCATAGCTACTGAAAAGTTCACTGCCTGATTTACACTTCTGCCTTTAACAGAAAGATAACATGTATGCAAAATAATACATGGAACAAATAAAAATCTTAAGAATTATTAAAACTATGGCCCCAGGTAGTAATGGGTGGACAGACAAGGCTCTCAACTTGGGAACCTGTCAGTCCACCTTCGTGCAAATGGGCAGTAGACACTGTATGACCACTGCACGGATGTACCGTTGCACAAGCACTTGCCTGTCAATCACTCAGAACGAACATGTTCAGGGTGTTTTATGTCTGCCACCTCAAAAATGGCAGAGAGGGTAAGAAGCATTAGTGGGATGACCTCTGCTATCTTTTGGAAAGCAGGCTTGCATGTGCTCAAAGGAAGAATCTGATGCTTAATACATTGAGCCTTATCTCTAACCATAGCTGAGAGTAACCCAGTCTACATTGCGCAACATTATTGCTATAAACTGAGGCGTATGCACTTTAACATTGCCCAAACATGGAAGTTACAGTAACATCTGTATTACTTTATGTACTGACCAGTTAACAATAATAGCAACAACATCTTATTCATATACTGTATGTCTATGCCTTCATACTTCAAAAACATTTCTCTTTCCATTGGGGCAAGTTAAATATTATAAAATTTAAAGGGATACTGAACCCAAATTTTTTCTTTCATGATTCAGATAGAGCATGCAATTTTAAGCAACTTTCTAATTTACTCTTATTATCAATTTTTATTTGTTCTCTTTGTATCTTTATTTGAAAAAGCAGGAATTTAAGCATTTAGCCACCAATCAGCAAGCGCTACCCAGGTGCTGAACCAAAGATGTGACGGCTTGTAAGCTTACATTCCTGATTTTTCAAATAAAAATAGCAAGAGAAAGAAGAAAAATTGGCAGCATACGCTGTCAGCATTCATCATTGCACAATCAGGTCTTGTGAACTGCTTGTGCAATGCTGCCCCCTGCAGATTCACGGCCAATCGGCCGCTAGCAGGGGGTGTCAATCAGCCCGATCGTATAGGATCGGGCGGATTGCAGACCGCCGCAGCCTCAGAGCAGGTGGACAAGTTATGGAGCATGGGTCTTTAGACCGCTGCTTCCTAACTGCGGTTTCCGGCGAGCCCGAAGGCTCACGCGGAAACAGGGGCATCAAGCTTCTTTCAGAGCTTGATAATTCGGCCCCTAGGAGTATATTAGAAAGTTGTTTAAAATTGTATGCACTGAATCATGAATGAAAAAACTTGGGTTCAGTATCCCTTTAAGTGTATTCCCTGATTAATCCACATCTCCATTATGTGGTCTATTATTGTCCCCTTTCTTTTCTAATTTGTGTGTTTTTAATTACACAGGTAGTGTTCCTCTATACTTGTAAGAAGTTATTACAAGCTATTTTTGTACTTTTAATGTGTACTGTACCAAGGTGAATAGATATAGGCCTCTAGTTATTAAGGTCTGGCGGACCTGACGCCGCCACCTGCAGACACGCGGCCAATCGGCCGCCAGCAGGGGGTGTCAATCAACCCGATCGTACTCAATCGGGTTGATTTCCGGCGATGTCTGTCCGCCTGCTCAGAGCAGGCGGACAGGTTATGAAGCAGCCGAGCTTGATAACTAGAGGCCATATTCTTCATTAACTGAACGTTTTGATTAATCTGCTGTCTATCAAAGTCAGTATTATTGTTGATTAAAAAAAGATTTACCTTTGCTCCCCAAGAACTGTTAAAGTTGTAAATACTCATTTGTCCTCTAATGAGGTTGTTAGATTTTGGACATTTTGTTAGAAACGTCTCCATTTTGTTGAAGGTCACTTTGCAAGCAGGACCAGTACTGCTTTATTTGAAGGCTAATTTGTTAACAGTACATTTACAATATTACAATTTTTTTTTTTTATGTAGAGGCCGTTTCTCCTGGACTTGAGACTTCAATTATGTAGTTTATCACTTTACTCTCTATCAACACTGAGACAGCAAATACTATTATTTAATGTTTATTCATTTAAAGTTTCCTTTTTATTAAACTTAAATCTGAGTCATCTATGCCTTGAAGGCCTAAGCCTGCTTTATTTGAAACCACATAACTTTTGCCTACTGTTTCCATTCCTATCTCTCAGGACCCTTTTGCTACTCCACCCATATTCTAACTTGGCCCCTCATAGTCATCCCTGCAAGAGTATGTAATTGTTTTTTCTCTGGGAACTTTGACTTTGGCTTATTCTTTAAAGAAGGGACCCCCCTCCTTTACCTTCACTCACTCACTCTCCCACTCATGCTCCTAATCAAGCTCATTCAGACAGCCCCTCTCACATAAACACACCACTTGTGATCTTGTAAACAAGAAATACAAATGTGTATGTGTGATTAGGTATCAGTCAGTATGTGTTTTTGTAGGAGTGTGTGTTTGTGTGGAAGTGTGTGTGCACATGTGTACTGTATGTGTGATTAGGTATCAGTCAGTATGTGTGTTTGTAGGAGTGTGTGTTTGTATGGAAGTGTGTGGGCACATGTGTACTGTATGTGTGATTAGGTATCAGTTAGTAAGTGATTTTGTAGGAGTGTGTGTTTGTATGGAAGTGTGTGCGCACATGTGCACTGTATGTGTGATTAGATATCAGTCAGTATGTGTTTTTGTAGGAGTGTGTGTTTGTATGGAAGTTTGTGTGCACATGTGTACTGTATGTGTGATTAGGTATCAGTCAGTATGTGTTTTTGTAGGAGTGTGTGTTTGTATAGAAGTGTGTGTGCACATGTGTACTGTATGTGTGATTAGGTATCAGTCAGTATGTGATTTTGTAGGAGTGTGTGTTTGTGTGGAAGTGTGTGTGCACATGTGTACTGTATGTGTGATTAGGTATCAGTTAGTATGTGTTTTTGTAGGAGTGTGTGTTTGTGTGGAAGTGTGTGTGCACATGTGTACTGTATGTGTGATTAGGTATCAGTTAGTATGTGTTTTTGTAGGAGTGTGTGTTTGTATGGAAGTGTGTGTGCACATGTGTACTGTATGTGTGATTAGGTATCAGTTAGTATGTGATTTTGTAGGAGTGTGTGTTTGTATGGAAGTGTGTGTGCACATGTGTACTGTATGTGTGATTAGGTATCAGTTAGTATGTGATTTTGTAGGAGTGTGTGTTTGTATGGAAGTGTGTGTGCACATGTGTACTGTATGTGTGATTAGGTATCAGTCAGATGTGTTTTTGTAGGAGTGTGTGTTTGTATGGAAGAGTGTGTGCACATGTGTACTGTATGTGTGATTAGGTATCAGTCAGTATGTGTTTTTGTAGGAGTGTGTGTTTGTATGGAAGTGTGTGTGCACATGTGTACTGTATGTGTGATTAGGTATCAGTCAGTATGTGTTTTTGTAGGAGTGTGTGTTTGTATGGAAGTGTGTGTGCACATGTGTACTGTATGTGTGATTAGGTATCAGTTAGTATGTGATTTTGTAGGAGTGTGTGTTTGTGTGGAAGTGTGTGTGCACATGTGTACTGTATGTGTGATTAGGTATCAGTTAGTATGTGATTTTGTAGGAGTGTGTGTTTGTGTGGAAGTGTGTGTGCACATGTGTACTGTATGTGTGATTAGGTATCAGTCAGTATGTGTTTTTGTAGGAGTGTGTGTTTGTATGGAAGTGTGTGTGCACATGTGTACTGTATGTGTGATTAGGTATCAGTCAGTATGTGTTTTGTAGGAGTGTGTGTTTGTATGGAAGTGTGTGTGCACATGTGTACTGTATGTGTGATTAGGTATCAGTCAGTATGTGTTTTTGTAGGAGTGTGTGTTTGTATGGAAGTGTGTGTGCACATGTGTACTGTATGTGTGATTAGGTATCAGTCAGTGTGTTTTTGTAGGAGTGTGTGTTTGTGTGGAAGTGTGTGTGCACATGTGTACTGTATGTGTGATTAGGTATCAGTCAGTAAGGAAATGTAAGGCAAATTGCCTGGAATGCACATAAGGGTTAAGGCCAAGACGGAGGAGGGGAGTGTTGTGTTGTGTGTGTGAAACAATGTTGCAGAAAGAGAGGAGGGGTTCCAGCTTACCTTTTTAAGCCCAGTTCAGGAAGCACATGTCCTCTTTCTGCTGTTTTTCTCAAAGTTTTCACATGAGACGTTCAAGGAGATCTAAAGCACCTCCAAAGCGAATCATGGAGGCTAGGGAGGAACCTGCAGAGAGAGAAGTGGTTGAAGACAGCGATGAAGCAGCTGAGTGGATTCCTCCATCGCCAGAAACGGTGGGTCGAACCCCTTTACTTCCCTCCCTTTCCCCTTCCCTTGCTCAATCTTCGGGGGAGGTTGGGGCTAGTAGGGGGGGAATTTCAGATCAGGCCCTACTGGAGGTGCTGGCGTTAGTGAGCAATATGGGGGGTGGTGCTGGGCAACCAGATGGTGCGTCTGAGCCCGTCGGCCATGCGGCCGGGAGTGAGCCCTCTTTAGGGGGGGTTAGTGCTGATTTAGGCCCCAATTTAGTTACCATGTCGGGCCCTGCCGGGCCCGTTTCTGGCCTTCGCAGGCCCACATGTCCACCTAAAGTAGCCGGTAAAGCGGGGGTCCCCGCTAGGCCCGCTATCCGGTCTCCAGCCGCTAGCGCCTCAGTTCCCTGCTCTCCGGTCACCCTGGTTAGGCCTCCCTCCCCTTGCGTAGTTGTGGCGGGCCCTTTTCGGCCTTGTGGCGTTCCGGTCCCCGGCCCCTACGGGCCTTGCTCTTTTGCCCCAATAGTTGGTAGTTTTAGTGGGAGCAGTTCGGCCTTACCTCCGACGTCGTCTCCGGTGTCTCAGGAGTCCATCGCGGCCGCGGTATCCCTTTTCCAGATGTGGGCATCGTCCTTGTCCGGGTCTCCGGGTGCGTCCCACGTGGTCCTTGGTCCTCCGGCGGTGGTTGCGCAGGCTCCCGCGTCGACTGTTCCTCCATCGGTGGCGACTTCCGGTTTGCGGTCCTCCGAGGGCGGGACTTCCGGTGACGTCACTTCCGGTGATGTCACTGCCGGTCCCGCCATTTGTCAGCGGTCATCGAAGCGGAGCAGATCGAGTTCCCCGCGCGGCGTTCAAGGTAAGAGAGGAGTGCCGCGGGGGGGGAACTTATGCTCCGGGGGGCAATTCTGAATCAATGGAGGAGGCTAATTGTGAATCAATGGAGGAATTATCTCAGGGGGGGCATTTCTCTGGCCAAATGAACCCGGGGGTCCCTGTCGGAGGCCCCCGTGGGCAGGTTGCAAAGGGCATTGCGGCCCGGCAAGGGGCAAGGGCCCCGTCGGGTAGTAATCCTCGTCAAGGGGCAAAGGCCCCATCGGGCAATTATAAAGGTGGCGCATCACCTATTGGGCACGCTAGGAGTACGCCCAAGAGCGCTGGCAGTAATAGTAAGGTTTCTGTGGGCAAAGGCGGCGCCCGTGCAGGCGGCGCTTTTGGCGCGCAAATTGGTGGGAGTGTAGGGGCTAGGCCTCAGGCTCCGGGCGCATCCCCGGCAGCAGCGAGGAAGGTAGTAACTAGGTCTTCTACCAAACATGGTTCACCAGAACAGTTTCAGAGTTTAGATTTAGCGGTTGCATCCACTAGGCGTAAGAAAGCCACCCCTATCACTCAGAAGTCAGTACATTTTAGTGAAGAGATAGAGGACTTTACAGAAGATGAGCAGGGTGTGTATGATGACGTTGCAAGTGGCGAAGGCAACCAGGATGTGTGTGAGGGGATGCATGAGCGGTCTGGGCACAGGGGGAGGGGTAGAGCAGACCTTCCCCTTCGTGGTACTCCTCTCTGGCAATCTCTTTTGCAGGAAAGCGACATGGCTACGTCAGGAGATTCAGGCAGCGGGTTGGAGAGAGGTGCTGAGAGCGGCCAGGACTCCATGGTGTCAGAGGATGAGCGTCCTTCTACTTCGGGAGTCGTGGCGATTCCAAACAGGATCGGTGTGAGAGATGGTGAGTCCTCAGTTTCAGTGGGGTTGCGGGGTTTTACCTCATCCTCGGATGATTCTGGGTCAGAAAATGACAAGGAACTGGGGTTGCATGGGAAGGGCAATAAACGAATGTATAAGATGCTTAGATGGTTAACTGAAGAGAAGAGATCAGAAAAAGGGGGTTTGCGTGACCGTTATGACTATATTGCCTCTGGCAGGTCCGACAGGGCTGCCCCACCCAGACTTCGCATAAGTGGGGTGGGGAGGCCCGTTAATCGGAAGGTGGCACTCCAAGGGGACACTAGGTCCTGGTCTTCTTATGATCTGCACGAGCATTTGAAGACTAAGACAGTACGGAGAATTCAAGAGGGTAAGTTTGTTAACATCTTCGAGCTCTCGGTGGAAGCCCTAAGGCAGAAAGCGAGAGCGGAGGATGGGACAGGCCCCAAGAAGTACCAGCGCCCAGATACATTTCACGAATGGCGCCGGTGTTTCAGGATCTATGCGTCCTGCTATTTGCAAAAATGGCCGGACCAGTGTTTAGCCGTGTTGAAATACATGGAAAACATGGAGATCATTGCTGATAATTATCGCGATGGTGCCTGGCGGGATTATGATGAGGAGTTCCGCAGAAAGATGGTGGGTAATCCACTGTTGGATTTTGGGTGCGTAGAAATGCAACTCTGGGCCCGGCTGGGTCCCGAGAAATCGCTAGGTACTTCTGGTGCCCCGGCGGGTGCAACACAGTTTCGACCTGCAAATAGATTTCGCAGACGCCCAGCTGGGGTCTGTTGGAAATTCCAGGACAAGCAATGCACGTTGGGAACCGCGTGTTCCTTTCGGCACGCTTGTCGCATCTGCGGGGGATTTCACCCTGCCGCAGACTGCGTTAAAAAAGGGGACAGACAGGACAGGACTGGGCCAAGAGGCCCTGCTGTCGCTAAGAGCGGCCACCCCGCTGAAGGTGGCCGCAATTAGTAAGTGGCTCACGCTCTACCCCGATAGGGTAGCGGCAGCCTTGTTGGAGTCAGGGCTCCGGGAAGGTTTTGTTATCCCCGTACAAGGTCCGGTTTCGGGTGCGGCTTCTCGCAGGAACCTGAAATCTGCCTCCCTGTTCCCGGAGGTATTGAAGGAGAAATTGGGTAAGGAAGTTTCACTGGGTAGAATGGCTGGCCCGTTTAAGGAAAGACCTATGCCGGGATTGGTTATCTCGCCTCTAGGGGTTGTGCCCAAAAAAGACCCAGGAAAGTTTAGGATGATACAACATCTCTCATACCCAAAGGGAAAGTCAGTCAATGACGCCATTCCTCAGGACTTGAGTACGGTATATTACCAGTCATTTGATGATGCCTTGCAAGTAGTACGCAGATCAGGTCATGGGGCATTACTGGCCAAGCTTGACATCGAGTCTGCTTTCAGACTCTTGCCGATTCACCCCGCATCATTTTACTTAATGGGATGTTTCTTCAACGGACACTATTATGTTGACCGTTGTTTGCCCATGGGGTGTTCCATTTCCTGCGCCTATTTTGAGGCGTTTAGTTCCTTCTTGCATTGGGCCGTGGCGGAAGTGACAGGAGAGGATAGGATTGCTCACTACTTGGACGACTTTCTCCTGGTCGGTAGACAGGGGTCTAGGGAATGTGAGCTGCTCCTTTATGCCATGCGGCTGTTGATGGAGAAATTTGGAGTCCCCTTAGCAGAAGACAAAACGGAGGGCCCTTGCACTTGTCTTACTTTCCTGGGTATCGAAATTGATTCGGTAGCCCAGGAATGTAGGTTTCCGGTTGATAAGGTACAGAAGATGTTGGCAGCAGTCAGGAGCCTCGCAGCGGCGCAGTTTTGCACGCTGAAAGAGCTCCAATCTGTTTTGGGTCTGCTCAACTTTGCAGGGAGGGTCATCCCGATGGGGAGGATTTTCCTGAAGAGAATGGAGCGCTTGTTGCCGGGAGTTACTTCCCCCAAGGCCAAATTAATGGTTAATAGTGACATGAGGGAAGACCTCCGTGTCTGGGATCTGTTCTTCAGGGATTTCAATGGGATCTGTATTTGGAGAACCCCTCTGACTCCGGCGCGAGAACTGCACCTCTTTACTGATGCTGCTGGGGGTTTTGGATACGGCGCCTATCTCAATGGCGAGTGGAGCGCCGAACCTTGGCCGGCCGAGTGGGCGGCCAGGGGCCTGACCAGGAACCTGTGCCTTCTAGAGCTTTTCCCCATTTTGGTGGCGTTGGAGATCTGGGGGGACAAGCTCGAGAACCGTTCCGTCATTTTTTGGACGGACAATTTGAGCGTGGTTTTCGCCATTAACGGTCTCTCTTCTTCCTCACCGCCAGTAATTCGATATCTGAGAATTCTGGTTTTGAGATGCCTCAAGCGGAACATTGAGTTTCGGGCTAGGCATGTCCCAGGGGTTAAAAACGTTATTGCTGATGCACTATCTCGCTTTCAATGGGAAAATTTTAGGAAATGTGCTCCTGAGGCTGCCACTCATGGCTTTCCCTGTCCCCCTTTTCTTTGGCAGGTGGCTTTGGATGGCAGTCCCTGATTCCGGTGCTGAAGGCGTCCCTGGCACCTTCCACTTGGAAGTCCTATGTAAGGTACTGGGAAGAATGGGTATTCTTCTGCGATGTCCAAGGATTTCCTTCTTGTGCTGGTGAGCAGGACTGGCTATTGTGCTGGCTCGCGGAGCTTAGGGCTAAGTTAGCTAAGAAAGGGGCGGTATCCACGCGGTTAGCGGCGGTGTCCTTTTTCTGTAAACTATTCACGCTGACGGACTCTTCCAAAACGTTTTTGATTCGTCAAATACTGAGGGGTTGGGGAAGGTCGGAAGTGCGGCGTCCAGACGTTAGGGAACCCATAACGGCGGACAGGTTGGTCCTCCTGCTTCGTGTTCTACCGGAGGTATGTTCCTCAGACTACGAGGTGCGGCTTTTTTCAGCGGCGTTCGCCATGGCGTTTCATGGCGCACTCCGAGTGGGGGAATTGGTCCCCCAGTCTAAGTTGGCGAAAGTGGGTGGCGTCCTGGCGGAGCACGTCAGGTTTACGGATAATGGGGTATTGCTTTTCATCCCTCGATCGAAAGTCGATCAGGATGGTAGGGGGGCCTGGCTGTCGCTACCCGCACATGCGGGTTCCGCCTGCTGCCCTAGTGCACTGTTGAAGACCTTCTCGGACAGGCGTCCAGTGGGTGCGGTTAGATTTTTAATTCATCAGGATGGTACCCCCCTGACGAGGTTTCAATTTCGGAAGGTTTTGGGGTGGGCGGCTAAAAAAGTAGGCTTGAATCCCAATACCATAGCTCCTCACTCCTTTAGGGTTGGAGCTGCTACGACGGCGGCGACTTTAGGCTGGTCGGCTGACCGCATAATGGCGCTTGGGAGGTGGAAGTCTAAGAGGTATCAGATTTACGTTAGGCCACTTATATCCCAATGTTAATATTTGCTGGTTGATAATGTTGCACACTGCTCTGCCATTATATGCCCTAACTCTTGTTTCTTTGCAGGGCCTAGAAGTGGACCACTTCGTGCCTGGATCGTTGGGCACTCGTTCGTACACTGGGCGGCTATCCGAGCAGCATCGCAACCTGGAGGGCAGCAGCTTGGGTTCTCATTCTCTAGGGTGGTAGTTAGGTGGTTAGGGAGGAGAGGCCTTTGCTGGGCAGATCTGCCTGGGTTACTGCAATCCGCCATGAGGCGGTGGGAGAAACCCCATGTTCTGATCATCCACTTAGGTGGAAATGATCTCGGCTCAATTCCCGGCCGGGACTTGAGCGCAGTGATCCAATCAGATCTGCGCACCTTTAAAGCTTGGTTGCCTGGTGTGAGAATGGGCTGGTCAAACATTATACCGAGGTTGAAGTGGAGACACATGGCTAATCATAGGGCAGCGTTCCAAGTTCGCAAGAAGCTCAATAGAGATGTTAGGAAGCTTATGTGCGAGCTAGGTGGTTTTGTTGTGGAACACAAGTTCATTACGGCCGCTGACCGGAGCCTGTACCGAGGCGACGGGGTCCATCTTACGGACCATGGCATGGACCTGTTTATTGAAGATATACGTCAGTCCCTACTCCTATTTGTGTGAGTTGGGTGGTGGCGAGAGTGGCCCTTGATATTTGGGCGATCTCGTGGCGGGTGGACAGTGTCCGGGGGCAGGATGTGATCGAGGTAGAGTGACGGCACTTCCGGCCAGGGATGAAGTCCCCAGACGCGCGTCTGGGGTGTTCCCTGCCCGTGTGATTCCGATGCCGAGAATTCCCTGTTTTTATAGTATTGAGCTACGCTCTGCTTCTTCTCCTGCGCCCTGGTACTGCCCATCTTGTTAGCATGGGTTACTACGTTTTAGCTAGTACCTGATTGCCGCCCCCCTGGTCCATGTTTATTCAGACGGTCGTTAGTTCTTGTGTTGCCACAATAAATGTGACCTGCGGGTTTTCTCTAACCATAAAAAGTTGTTGTGTCGTTATTGTGTTGTGTTATTTATTTCTACGTTTAGAAACTAAGTTGAGTTTATGTTAAACCAAGAATGTATATAGTTATAAGTTATTCTTTCCACAGAGGAGGATATGGCATTTAATCCCTTAAGGAAATGTAAGGCAAATTGCCTGGAATGCACATAAGGGTTAAGGCCAAGACGGAGGAGGGGAGTGCTGTGTTGTGTGTGTGAAACAATGTTGCAGAAAGAGAGGAGGGGTTCCAGCTTACCTTTTTAAGCCCAGTTCAGGAAGCACATGTCCTCTTTCTGCTGTTTTTCTCAAAGTTTTCCCCACCCTTCCCTCCCTTTGTTTATTATTTTGCAATCAGTAGGGGGATCCGTCCTTATGGTGGTCCCCAGGGACTAGGGCTATCCGAAGGCTTGATGAGGGCTAACCAGCCTATTTCTGTAAGTCCAAGGACGTTAAGTTTCAGCTCCCCAGGTATTTCAATCTGGTTTACGCACCTTTTTGAACCTGGCCCCTTACTGGTACGGAGTGGTGGTTTGCACCCTGGGCTGGCGGGTGGACAGTGTCCGGGGGCAGGATGTGATCGAGGTAGAGTGACGGCACTTCCGGCCAGGGATGAAGTCCCCAGACGCGCGTCTGGGGTGTTCCCTGCCCGTGTGATTCCGATGCCGAGAATTCCCTGTTTTTATAGTATTGAGCTACGCTCTGCTTCTTCTCCTGCGCCCTGGTACTGCCCATCTTGTTAGCATGGGTTACTACGTTTTAGCTAGTACCTGATTGCCGCCCCCCTGGTCCATGTTTATTCAGACGGTCGTTAGTTCTTGTGTTGCCACAATAAACGTGACCTGCGGGTTTTCTCTAACCATAAAAAGTTGTTGTGTCGTTATTGTGTTGTGTTATTTATTTCTACGTTTAGAAACTAAGTTGAGTTTATGTTAAACCAAGAATGTATATAGTTATAAGTTATTCTTTCCACAGAGGAGGATATGGCATTTAATCCCTTATGTGTTTTTGTAGGAGTGTGTGTTTGTGTGGAAGTGTGTGTGCACATGTGTACTGTATGTGTGATTAGGTATCAGTAAGTATGTGTTTTTGTAGGAGTGTGTGTTTGTATGGAAGTGTGTGCGCAAATGTGTACTGTATTTGTGATTAGGTATCAGTCAGTATGTGATTTTGTAGGAGTGTGTGTTTGTATAGAAGAGTGTGTGCACATGTGTACTGTATGTGTGATTAGGTATCAGTCAGTATGTGATTTTGTAGGAGTGTGTGTTTGTATGGAAGTGTGTGTGCACATGTGTACTGTATGTGTGATTAGGTATCAGTCAGTATGTGTTTTTGTAGGAGTGTGTGTTTGTGTGGAAGTGTGTGTGCACATGTGTACTGTATGTGTGATTAGGTATCAGTCAGTATGTGATTTTGTAGGAGTGTGTGTTTGTATGGAAGTGTGTGTGCACATGTGTATTGTATGTGTGATTAGGTATCAGTCAGTATGTGATTTTGTAGGAGTGTGTGTTTGTGTGGAAGTGTGTGTGCACATGTGCACTGTATGTGTGATTAGGTATCAGTCAGTATGTGATTTTGTAGGAGTGTGTGTTTGTATAGAAGAGTGTGTGCACATGTGTACTGTATGTGTGATTAGGTATCAGTTAGTATGTGATTTTGTAGGAGTGTGTGTTTGTGTGGAAGTGTGTGTGCACATGTGCACTGTATGTGTGATTAGGTATCAGTCAGTATGTGATTTTGTAGGAGTGTGTGTTTGTGTGGAAGTGTGTGTGCACATGTGTACTGTATGTGTGATTAGGTATCAGTCAGTATGTGTTTTTGTAGGAGTGTGTGTTTGTGTGGAAGTGTGTGTGCACATGTGTACTGTATGTGTGATTAGGTATCAGTCAGTATGTGATTTTGTAGGAGTGTGTGTTTGTATGGAAGTGTGTGTGCACATGTGTACTGTATGTGTGATTAGGTATCAGTCAGTATGTGTGTTTGTAGGAGTGTGTGTTTGTATGGAAGTTTGTGTGCACATGTGTACTGTATGTGTGATTAGGTATCAGTCAGTATGTGTTTTTGTAGGAGTGTGTGTTTGTATAGAAGTGTGTGTGCACATGTGTACTGTATGTGTGATTAGGTATCAGTCAGTATGTGTTTTTGTAGGAGTGTGTGTTTGTGTGGAAGTGTGTGTGCACATGTGTACTGTATGTGTGATTAGGTATCAGTCAGTATGTGATTTTGTAGGAGTGTGTGTTTGTATGGAAGTGTGTGTGCACATGTGTACTGTATGTGTGATTAGGTATCAGTCAGTATGTGTTTTTGTAGGAGTGTGTGTTTGTATGGAAGTGTGTGTGCACATGTGTACTGTATGTGTGATTAGGTATCAGTCAGTATCTGTTTTTGTAGGAGTGTGTGTTTGTATGGAAGTGTGTGTGCACATGTGTACTGTATGTGTGATTAGGTATCAGTCAGTATCTGTTTTTGTAGGAGTGTGTGTTTGTATGGAAGTGTGTGTGCACATGTGTACTGTATGTGTGATTAGGTATCAGTCAGTATGTGTTTTTGTAGGAGTGTGTGTTTGTATAGAAGTGTGTGTGCACATGTGTACTGTATGTGTGATTAGGTATCAGTCAGTATGTGTTTTTGTAGGAGTGTGTGTTTGTGTGGAAGTGTGTGTGCACATGTGTACTGTATGTGTGATTAGGTATCAGTCAGTATGTGATTTTGTAGGAGTGTGTGTTTGTATGGAAGTGTGTGTGCACATGTGTACTGTATGTGTGATTAGGTATCAGTCAGTATGTGTTTTTGTAGGAGTGTGTGTTTGTATGGAAGTGTGTGTGCACATGTGTACTGTATGTGTGATTAGGTATCAGTCAGTATGTGTTTTTGTAGGAGTGTGTGTTTGTATGGAAGTGTGTGTGCACATGTGTACTGTATGTGTGATTAGGTATCAGTCAGTATCTGTTTTTGTAGGAGTGTGTGTTTGTATGGAAGTGTGTGCGCACATGTGTACTGTATGTGTGATTAGGTATCAGTCAGTATGTGATTTTGTAGGAGTGTGTGTTTGTATGGAAGTGTGTGTGCACATGTGTACTGTATGTGTGATTAGGTATCAGTCAGTATGTGTTTTTGTAGGAGTGTGTGTTTGTATGGAAGTGTGTGTGCACATGTGTACTGTATGTGTGATTAGGTATCAGTCAGTATGTGTTTTTGTAGGAGTGTGTGTTTGTATGGAAGTGTGTGTGCACATGTGTACTGTATGTGTGATTAGGTATCAGTCAGTATGTGTTTTTGTAGGAGTGTGTGTTTGTGTGGAAGTGTGTGTGCACATGTGTACTGTATGTGTGATTAGATATCAGTCAGTATGTGTTTTTGTAGGAGTGTGTGTTTGTATGGAAGTGTGTGTGCACATGTGTACTGTATGTGTGATTAGGTATCAGTCAGTAAGAAAAGCCTGTTTGAAAGGAAATGGAATAAGGGCGCATTGACCCCTACTTACCTGAGGAATGGATGGCTCCGCTGAAGAGGTGGAGTTGGATAGGAGGGGTTATAAACCCTCCCCTGCTGGAAACGTCAGAAGCCATTTTCCCAGGAGCAAGACGGCAGGTGTTGTTGCTGATGGAGAGCCTTTTGCAGGAGTTGTTGGAGGCGGCCAGGAGTCATGGAGAGCAGTGGATTCGGGACCGGTTGCCTGGCGCAGGTGCGGCCGCATCTGGAGTTTCGGCGGCAGGAGGAACGGCATCCCGGAGCGGAGCACGGCCGGCCAGGAGGTCGAGGCCTCCAGAACGGCTCAGTCCGGAGGCGTACGGCAGCAGGCTGAGGAGCGGAGGTGGTGGGCCTGGCAGCCAGGTGACGAGGTCAGCTAGATCGGATGCCGGGAGGAATCGACGGACCGGAGCAGCAGCGGAGGTACGGCAGGCGCCGGTACCGGCCGATGACATCATGGACGAGCGACGTCGCGAGGAGCTGGGCGCAGCCCATGGTAGGAGGAGGCCCGCGAGAGGCAGTCGGAGTGGCGGAGGCGGTAGCGGGACCGGTAAGTGATGCTGAGTTATCGCAGATGGGGGCTTATGACGGGGGTAAAGGGGCATTGGTGCAGGCGGTAAGTCTCTGGTGCCTGGAGTGGCCATCCATCCGATGCTGTAGGTTGGGGAAGGGATTTTAGGCAGGGGGCTAGCCGGCAGGAGGTAGAAGGGGATAAAGGCTAGGGGCATGCCAGTTTAAGGCTTTCTTAGGGGTGGCCAGCTATAAGGCCTAGGGAGGCGTCAAGCAGCAGCAATAGGGGGCTTTGTTATCGGGTCAGAAGGCGGCTGGCTAGGAAAGGAACAGGGATTAGGAGTCGGGGGTATGCCATGGTAGGCCTTCTTAGTAGGACTAAGTGGAGGACATCGCACGTGGCGCCACGCGGTACGGGCGGGAAATCATTTGTGAGGCAGCAGGACGCCAGCACGGCTTGCGGGGGGTAGGCCACGCTTAGGCCTCAGTGTTCGGGGGATAGGGCATTGTGATAACGGGTAGGGGCGAGTTAGGATACTGGCTTTGCGCAGGGCGGGACAGCGAGTGGGAGGCTATCAGGTCACCTGTATAGCGTGCAGGGGAGGCCGCAGCTAGGCCTCAGTAGTTTGGCGGCAGCGATTTGGGGGCCGTAGATGAAACGGGGGATGTCTTAGCGAGGGGTGCCAATAAAACGGGATGTCTTAGCGAGGGGTGCCAATAAAATGGGGAGGCCCGGACCTGCGGGCTGGGCGTTAGAGGGGCACTCAATAAGGGCACGGCTGGGGTGGGGCCTTTTTTTAGTTGCTTAAGGGGGTTTGATATTGGGATCCCCAGTGCATGTAAGGGTTGAGGGGAGGGGGGGGGCGTTAGTTTTGGGGCCCAGTACCATGGGAGGCCTAGACGGGAATGGGGACCCAGCATGAAGCTTATGACGGGTTTTTTTCCAGGGGAGGAAGAGGGGGATAGGAGTTGGGGGGGAGAGTGTATTGATGATTTGTCTCCTTTCAGGGCCAGAGGTGGCAGTAGGACGGGGAGTGGAGGCTCGAGAGGACAGGAGCAATGAGGACACAGCACATCCGGAGCTGTTGGGGGAGACACCGCTGGTCTTGGAGGCCAGTGGCAACTTCGATGAAGAAGAGGATCCTTTGGAGGGCACGTCATCGGGTTCGGCTGGCCAGGTAGGGAATCTTTCTGCCCTGGCGCATTTTATACAGTTGTTGTCTCCACCACGGAGAATTGAGGGGGAGGGTCAGGGGACAGGGGTGAACATAACGGGAGTGAGACAGGGCGGGGGTGGGGAGGATCCTAACACTGTATGTCTTCCACAGGCAACAGGGGTGGTGAGCAGGAGGGGGAGCGATGTATCACCTGCAGGTAGAGCAAGGGGGTCTGGCGGACGCCGGAGGTCTAGGTCCCCATTGAGGCAGCCTCGGGGAGGTGGTCGCAGTCCCTCCCCAACATGGGGACGGGTGGAGAGAGAGCAGGACCGGAGCAGACACGGCAGGGGGCGTTCTCCTGCACGGCGTGATGGAGTGCGTAGGAGACTGGATGCGAGTGGAGGCCGGGAGACGGACAGGGAGCGCAGGAGAGACCCGGCGCCGGTTAGGTGCCAGGAGCCAGTGTTGGGGCAACAGCCTGCAGGTGAGGTGGCAGCTGGGGGGGCTCCTGTGGTGAGTGTTTCGGGAGGAGAGAGAGAAACTATTGTAGCAAGCTTGAGGGGTATTTTGCTGGCATTAGAGAAACCAGGTAGCGGAGTGGGTACGGTGGCATCGGCCTGGGTGGATCCGGGGTCAGGAACCCCGACTCCGGTCCCGCAGACGGGAGGCGGTTCAGCGGCTGTTGCGGCGGCGATGGGTGGAGGGGAGGTTACTAGAGTGCCGGAAGGGGCCCTTAGAAGACCTTGCTTATGCTCGGTGGGCCCGCTGGGTATCCACCTTACGAGCGATTTGAGGGAAAAGATAGGTAAGATTTCGTGGAAATCTTCTCCTTGCTTCCACTAGAGCATGTATTGGAGGTAAAGGAGGAGGAGAAGGAAAAGGGTAAAAAGGAGGAGGAGGAGAGAAAAAAGCGGTGGAGAAAAATTCCCAAAACATTCGGGAATTGGACTCGGGCCTTTTATATCTTGGCTAGCGTGGTTTGTGAAAAAACCCCGGAGCAGGGAGCCCCGTTGTTTTGTTACCTTGATGAAATATCAAGTGCATACAGGACTTACGGGGGGATGGCGTGGTGGAGATATGATGAGGGGTTTCGTCAACGGATGGCGGTCCGTCCCGAAATGAGGTGGGACGATAGAGACATGGGGATTTGGTTAGAAATCATGACCCCGTTACGGGGGAGCAATTCCTTTCGTGGCTATGGGCAAGCAAGTGGGAGTAGTGGGGCAAGTAGTGGGCCGGGAGCGGCCATTAGGAAGGGCCTTTGTTTCCAGTTCAACGAGGGTCAGTGTAGGTTCAGTACCTCGTGCAAATACAAGCACGAGTGCTCATTTTGCGGAGGCATGCATTCTGGGGCAAAGTGCTTCAAGAAGGGCAAATCCGGAACCCGTGCGGGGGACGTGGGTTCATCGGGCACGGACACCGGTGAGGGTAGAAAAGATGGTGCCGTGGTTAGGGGAGTACGCCCTTGAACGGGGTCACGCGGGGGACGCGGAGTTGATTTTGACCGGTTTTATTACAGGGTTTGTAATTCCGTTTAAGGAACAGGTTGTTTCGGGGGTTGTGGGTAATCTGAAATCGGGTAGGGAGTTTCCGGAGATTTTGAGGGAAAAGTTGTGGAAGGAGGGGAATTTGGGCAGGATGGCGGGTCCGTTTCGAGACCCGCCTTTGCCGAACCTTAGGGTGTCACCGCTGGGGGTAGTCCCAAAGAAATCGCCGGGGCAATTCCGGATGATCCATCACCTGTCATACCCGAAAGGACTGTCAGTAAACGATAGTATCGACCCTGAGTTAGTTTCAGTCAAGTACGCGTCCTTCGATAAGGCAGTGGCGGTGGTAAGAGCAGCGGGTAGGGGAGCATTGATGGCGAAGGCCGATGTGGAATCCTCTTTTCGCCTTTTACCGGTGCACCCGAAGTGTCATCATCTGTTGGGTTGCAAGATGGATGATCAATATTTTGTGGACATGTGTCTCCCTATGGGCTGTTCGATATCCTGTTCATATTTTGAAAGGTTCAGCTCATTTGTGGAATGGGTGGTGAAGAGGAAGACGGGGAAGTTCTCTGTAGTCCATTATTTGGACGACTTCTTCTTTGTCAGCCCCGCGGGTTCGGATGTTTGCGAATCATTGGTTAAGGTGTTCGGGGAGGTGACCAGGGAGTTTGGTATTCCGGTGGCGCCCCAGAAGTCGGAGGGCCCGTCCACAAATTTGACTTTTCTGGGAATTGAGGTGGACTCGGTCAAAATGGAGTGCAGACTCCCGAATGATAAAATCCGGGACTTGCTGATGGTAATTGAAAAGGTGTTGAGGAGTGAAAAGGTGGTGTTACGGGAGGTTCAGTCTCTCTTGGGTAAGCTGAACTTCGCGTGCCGCATCATACCCATTGGGAGGGTATTTTGTCGGAGGCTATCTTTGGCAACGGTGGGGGTTTCAAGCCCAAGGTTCCATATTCGGCTGAATAGGGAGGTTAAAGAGGACCTAAAAGTGTGGAAAATCTTTTTGGAAGATTTTAATGGACGGCTATTGATTCAAGAAACAGGGTGGTCGGACGACCAGCTGTGTCTTTATACGGATGCGTCGGGGGCTCATGGCTTCGGGGCATTTCTGGATGGGCACTGGTGTGCAGCAGGGTGGCCACCAGAATGGAGGTCTTGGGGGCTGACCAAAAACTTAACGTTTTTGGAGCTTTTCCCGTTGGTGGTAGCATTGTGGATCTGGCCGCAAAGATTGAGTAATAAGAGAGTTTGTTTTCATTCAGACAATTTGGGAGTAGTGTGGGCCATTAATAGGCTTACGGCTAACTCGCCGGCGGTTATAAGGCTACTCAGGGTTTTTGTACTGGAGTGTTTGAGGTGCAATATTTCCTTTAGAGCAGTGCATGTTCCTGGTCGGTACAATGTGATTGCTGATTCTCTGTCCCGATTCCAGTGGGACAGATTCCGGGAGGTGGCCCTGCACGCGGACAAGTAGGGAGTCGAATGCCCGGGGAATCTGTGGCAGCTCGGTTGTCAGGAGCATTGAACCTGGTGAGGGGAGCGGTAGCCCCTAGCACATGGAGGGCTTACGCCCGAGTGTGGCTGTTGTGGTGGCAAGTTGTGGAACAGGAGACGGCACAGGGATCAGGTGAAGGGGAACTAGGGATACTCCTTCAGTGGATACAAAGTTGGAGGAGAGAGAGGCTATCGCCTTCGGAGTGTCGCAAAAGGATGGCGGCATTAGCGTTTCTGTTTCAGATGCTGGGAGGGGAGGATTGGACTAAGGTGTTCATAGTTCGTATGGCGGTGAGAGGTTTGTGTAGAGGTGGTGTTCGGCCGGATGGCCGGAGACCGATTACTTATGCTATCTTATCGGGGATAGTGGAGTGATTGAGGGAAGTGTGTTCATCACGTCAGGAGGAGCTGTTGTTCAAAACGGCTTTTGTGCTGGCTTTTTTCGGGGCATTCCGGGTGTCAGAGCTGATGGGTAGGAATCGTTGGGACCGAAGTGGTCTGGGGAGGCAGGATGTCGTGGTGACGGATGGGTTCGTAGAGCTGTGGGTGCGTAGGTCCAAAACGGACCAGGCAGGGAAGGGGTCTATCATAAGGTTGCGGGAGATTGGGGGTAGGTGTTGCCCGGTGGCTGTAGTACGAGAGTATTTGGGGGAGACCGGTCACCTGACTGGGCCATTGTTGGTCCATGCAGACGGCTCTTCCCTGTCCAGATTTCAGTTCACGGCGGTATTGCGGAGGGGACTCGTGTTGTTGGGTTTGGAGGGAGCAGAGTTCGGTTCTCACTCATTCAGGATAGGGGCGGCTACGGAGGCAGCGAACCTGGGTCTGGATAAGGAAATTATTAAGAGGATTGGGAGATGGAGGTCAGAGAGATTCCAGGGGTATGTGAGGCCGGATTTGGTGTTGCAGTAGGAACTGTCTTATGTGGTGTGATCTCTTTCATTCAACAGGCCCGGTGAAGTGTTGGATCCTAGGACATTCCTATGTCTTTTGGGCCAGAAAGGCAGCGGCAGTTAAAGATAATGGTTTGCAGTTGGGTTTTGCAGAAGAGAGAATTTCACTGAGATGGTTTGGGATTCGGGGCATGAAGTGGGACCAAGTGGTGGGAACGGTGGTGGACTATGCAAGAATGTTTGGCCCCCCTAAGGTGTTATTGGTCCACGCAGGGGGGAATGATTTGGGCCTCATGCCCCAGAGGGACCTGGTGGGAAAAATAAAAGGGGATTTTAGGAGGCTTCGGGAATTGTTCCCGGTCATAACAATTATATGGTCAGAGATTGAAACAAGGTTGGTTTGGCGATCTGCTTGGGACTTTAAAAAACTGGAGGCGTCTAGACGCAAGGTGAACAGAACGATCAGTGGCTTTGTAAAAAGGTTGGGGGGCATCGGTCTCCGGCATGTTGAATTCGAGGGTGAGTCTGGTAGGTGTTTCTACCTAAAGGACGGAGTGCATTTAAATGAGGTGGGTTTGCACCTTTTCAATTTTACATTAAAAGAGGGGATCGAAAAGGCCTTGGCTTTGGGTGGCGGTACTCGCTGAGTGCGAGTGGTGGCAGGGGTGCTTGCTATGATCTATTGAGGCTTACGCCTGGTGGATGGTGGATGCACTTTGGTTGGTAGCGGAAAAGAAAGGTGATGGTGTACGCCCCACCCAAAATGAGTGGGGGCTTGGAGAGAGGTCAATAGGCAAGCACTGTTAGTGTTCAAAGTGTAAATAAAGTTGTAAATGTTGAATCAAAGTTCTATTGGTTAATGTTTGTTAATAAAATAAGCTGCGGCCTTTTCTTCCCAAGAAGTTGTGTGGTGGTCTTTTGTTAAGGTAAAGAAATGAGTAATGGGTAATGTGGGGTCAAGAAAAGCCTGTTTGAAAGGAAATGGAATAAGGGCGCATTGACCCCTACTTACCTGAGGAATGGATGGCTCCGCTGAAGAGGTGGAGTTGGATAGGAGGGGTTATAAACCCTCCCCTGCTGGAAACGTCAGAAGCCATTTTCCCAGGAGCAAGACGGCAGGTGTTGTTGCCCGCCCTCCCTCCCTTAGTGTAGTGTGCATTTGTCGCAGCTAGGCGGGGGTGCTTGCTATGATCTATTGAGGCTTACGCCTGGTGGATGGTGGATGCACTTTGGTTGGTAGCGGAAAAGAAAGGTGATGGTGTACGCCCCGCCCAAAATGGGTGGGGGCTTGGAGAGAGGTCAATAGGCAAGCACTGTTAGTGTTCAAAGTGTAAATAAAGTTGTAAATGTTGAATCAAAGTTCTATTGGTTAATGTTTGTTAATAAAATAAGCTGCGGCCTTTTCTTCCCAAGAAGTTGTGTGGTGGTCTTTTGTTAAGGTAAAGAAATGAGTAATGGGTAATCTGGGGTCATGTGTTTTTGTAGGAGTGTGTGTTTGTGTGGAAGTGTGTGTGCACATGTGTACTGTATGTGTGATAAGGTATCAGTCAGTATGTGTTTTTGTAGGAGTGTGTGTTTGTATGGAAGTCTGTGTGCACATGTGTACTGTATGTGTGATTAGGTATCAGTCAGTATGTGTTTTTGTAGGAGTGTGTGTTTGTATGGAAGTGTGTGTGCACATGTGTACTGTATGTGTGATTAGGTATCAGTCAGTATGTGTTTTTGTAGGAGTGTGTGTTTGTGTGGAAGTGTGTGCGCACATGTGTACTGTATGTGTGATTAGGTATCAGCCAGTATGTGTTTTTGTAGGAGTGTGTGTTTGTATGGAAGTGTGTGTGCACATGTGTACTGTATGTGTGATAAGGTATCAGTCAGTATGTGATTTTGTAGGAGTGTGTGTTTATATGGAAGTGTGTGTGCACATGTGTACTGTATGTGTGATTAGGTATCAGTCAGTATGTGTTTTTGTAGGAGTGTGTGTTTGTGTGGAAGTGTGTGCGCACATGTGTACTGTATGTGTGATTAGGTATCAGCCAGTATGTGTTTTTGTAGGAGTGTGTGTTTGTATGGAAGTGTGTGTGCACATGTGTACTGTATGTGTGATTAGGTATCAGTTAGTATGTGATTTTGTAGGAGTGTGTGTTTGTATGGAAGTGTGTGTGCACATGTGTACTGTATGTGTGATTAGGTATCAGTCAGTATGTGTTTTTGTAGGAGTGTGTGTTTATATGGAAGTGTGTGCGCACGTGTGTACTGTATGTGTGATTAGGTATCAGTCAGATGTGTTTTTGTAGGAGTGTGTGTTTGTATGGAAGTGTGTGTGCACATGTGTACTGTATGTGTGATTAGGTATCAGTCAGTATGTGTTTTTGTAGGAGTGTGTGTTTGTATGGAAGTGTGTGTGCACATGTGTACTGTAAGTGTGATTAGGTATCAGTCAGTATGTGTTATTGTAGGAGTGTGTGTTTGTATGGAAGTGTGTGTGCACATGTGTACTGTATGTGTGATTAGGTATCAGTCAGTATGTGTTTTTGTAGGAGTGTGTGTTTGTATGGAAGTGTGTGTGCACATGTGTACTGTATGTGTGATTAGGTATCAGTCAGTATGTGATTTTGTAGGAGTGTGTGTTTGTATGGAAGTGTGTGTGCACATGTGTACTGTATGTGTGATTAGGTATCAGTCAGTATGTGTTTTTGTAGGAGTGTGTGTTTGTATGGAAGTGTGTGTGCACATGTGTACTGTATGTGTGATTAGGTATCAGTCAGTATGTGATTTTGTAGGAGTGTGTGTTTGTATGGAAGTGTGTGTGCACATGTGTACTGTATGTGTGATTAGGTATCAGTCAGTATGTGTTTTTGTAGGAGTGTGTGTTTGTATGGAAGTGTGTGCGCACATGTGTACTGTATGTGTGATTAGGTATCAGTCAGTATGTGATTTTGTAGGAGTGTGTGTTTGTATGGAAGTGTGTGTGCACATGTGTACTGTATGTGTGATTAGGTATCAGTTAGTATGTGATTTTGTGGGAGTGTGTGTTTGTATGGAAGTGTGTGCGCACATGTGTACTGTATGTGTGATTAGGTATCAGTCAGTATGTGTTTTTGTAGGAGTGTGTGTTTGTATGGAAGTGTGTGTGCACATGTGTACTGTATGTGTGATTAGGTATCAGTCAGTATGTGTTTTTATAGGAGTGTGTGTTTGTATGGAAGTGTGTGTGCACATGTGTACTGTATGTGTGATTAGGTATCAGTTAGTATGTGATTTTGTAGGAGTGTGTGTTTGTATGGAAGTGTGTGTGCACATGTGTACTGTATGTGTGATTAGGTATCAGTCAGTATGTGTTTTTGTAGGAGTGTGTGTTTGTATGGAAGTGTGTGCGCACATGGGTACTGTATGTGTGATTAGGTATCAGTCAGTATGTGTGTTTGTAGGAGTGTGTGTTTGTATGGAAGTGTGTGTGCACATGTGTACTGTATGTGTGATTAGGTATCAGTTAGTATGTGTGTTTGTAGGAGTGTGTGTTTGTATGGAAGTATGTGTGCACATGTGTACTGTATGTGTGATTAGGTATCAGTCAGTATGTGTTTTTGTAGGAGTGTGTGTTTGTATAGAAGTGTGTGCGCACATGTGTACTGTATGTATGATTAGGTATCAGTCAGTATGTGATTTTGTAGGAGTGTGTGTTTGTATGGAAGTGTGTGTGCACATGTGTACTGTATGTGTGATTAGGTATCAGTCAGTATGTGATTTTGTAGGAGTGTGTGTTTGTATAGAAGTGTGTGCGCACATGTGTACTGTATGTGTGATTAGGTATCAGTCAGTATGTGATTTTGTAGGAGTGTGTGTTTGTATGGAAGTGTGTGTGCACATGTGTACTGTATGTGTGATTAGGTATCAGTCAGTATGTGTTTTTGTAGGAGTGTGTGTTTGTATGGAAGTGTGTGCGCACATGTGTACTGTATGTGTGATTAGGTATCAGTTAGTATGTGTGTTTGTAGGAGTGTGTGTTTGTATGGAAGTGTGTGTGCACATGTGTACTGTATGTGTGATTAGGTATCAGTCAGTATGTGTTTTTGTAGGAGTGTGTGTTTGTATGGAAGTGTGTGTGCACATGTGTACTGTATGTGTGATTAGGTATCAGTCAGTATATTTTTGTAGGAGTGTGTGTTTGTATGGAAGTGTGTGTGCACATGTGTACTGTATGTGTGATTAGGTATCAGTCAGTATGTGTTTTTGTAGGAGTGTGTGTTTGTATGGAAGTGTGTGTGCACATGTGTACTGTATGTGTGATTAGGTATCAGTCAGTATGTGATTTTGTAGGAGTGTGTGTTTGTATGGAAGTGTGTGTGCACATGTGCACTGTATGTGTGATTAGGTATCAGTTAGTATGTGATTTTGTAGGAGTGTGTGTTTGTATAGAAGTGTGTGCGCACATGTGTACTGTATGTGTGATTAGGTATCAGTCAGTATGTGATTTTGTAGGAGTGTGTGTTTGTATGGAAGTGTGTGTGCACATGTGTACTGTATGTGTGATTAGGTATCAGTCAGTATGTGTTTTTGTAGGAGTGTGTGTTTGTATGGAAGTGTGTGCGCACATGTGTACTGTATGTGTGATTAGGTATCAGTTAGTATGTGTGTTTGTAGGAGTGTGTGTTTGTGTGGAAGTGTGTGTGCACATGTGTACTGTATGTGTGATTAGGTATCAGTCAGTATGTGTTTTGGTTTGAGTGTGTGTTTGTATGGAAGTGTGTGTGCACATGTGTACTGTATGTGTGATTAGGTATCAGTTAGTATGTGTGTTTGTAGGAGTGTGTGTTTGTGTGGAAGTGTGTGTGCACATGTGTACTGTATGTGTGATTAGGTATCAGTCAGTATGTGTTTTTGTAGGAGTGTGTGTTTGTATAGAAGTGTGTGCGCACATGTGTACTGTATGTGTGATTAGGTATCAGTCAGTATGTGATTTTGTAGGAGTGTGTGTTTGTATGGAAGTGTGTGTGCACATGTGTACTGTATGTGTGGTTAGGTATCAGTCAGTATGTGTTTTTGTAGGAGTGTGTGTTTGTATGGAAGTGTGTGTGCACATGTGTACTGTATGTGTGATTAGGTATCAGTCAGTATGTGTTTTTGTAGGAGTGTGTGTTTGTATAGAAGTGTGTGCGCACATGTGTACTGTATGTGTGATTAGGTATCAGTTAGTATGTGATTTTGTAGGAGTGTGTGTTTGTATGGAAGTGTGTGTGCACACGTGTACTGTATGTGTGATTAGGTATCAGTCAGTATGTGATTTTGTAGGAGTGTGTGTTTGTATAGAAGTGTGTGCGCACATGTGTACTGTATGTGTGATTAGGTATCAGTCAGTATGTGATTTTGTTGGAGTGTGTGTTTGTATGGAAGTGTGTCTGCACATGTGTACTGTATGTGTGATTAGGTATCAGTCAGTATGTGATTTTGTAGGAGTGTGTGTTTATATGGAAGTGTGTGTGCACATGTGTACTGTATGTGTGATTAGGTATCAGTTAGTATGTGATTTTGTAGGAGTGTGTGTTTGTATGGAAGTGTGTGTGCACATGTGTACTGTATGTGTGATTAGGTATCAGTCAGTATGTGTTTTTGTAGGAGTGTGTGTTTGTATGGAAGAGTGTGCGCACATGTGTACTGTATGTGTGATTAGGTATCAGTTAGTATGTGATTTTGTAGGAGTGTGTGTTTGTATGGAAGTGTGTGTGCACATGTGTACTGTATGTGTGATTAGGTATCAGTCAGTATGTGATTTTGTAGGAGTGTGTGTTTGTATGGAAGAGTGTGCGCACATGTGTACTGTATGTGTGATTAGGTATCAGTTAGTATGTGATTTTGTGGGAGTGTGTGTTTGTATGGAAGTGTGTGCGCACATGTGTACTGTATGTGTGATTAGGTATCAGTCAGTATGTGTTTTTGTAGGAGTGTGTGTTTATATGGAAGTCTGTGTGCACATGTGTACTGTATGTGTGATTAGGTATCAGTCAGTATGTGTTTTTATAGGAGTGTGTGTTTGTATGGAAGTGTGTGTGCACATGTGTACTGTATGTGTGATTAGGTATCAGTTAGTATGTGATTTTGTAGGAGTGTGTGTTTGTATGGAAGTGTGTGTGCACATGTGTACTGTATGTGTGATTAGGTATCAGTCAGTATGTGTTTTTGTAGGAGTGTGTGTTTGTATGGAAGTGTGTGCGCACATGGGTACTGTATGTGTGATTAGGTATCAGTCAGTATGTGTGTTTGTAGGAGTGTGTGTTTGTATGGAAGTGTGTGTGCACATGTGTACTGTATGTGTGATTAGGTATCAGTTAGTATGTGTGTTTGTAGGAGTGTGTGTTTGTATGGAAGTATGTGTGCACATGTGTACTGTATGTGTGATTAGGTATCAGTCAGTATGTGTTTTTGTAGGAGTGTGTGTTTGTATAGAAGTGTGTGCGCACATGTGTACTGTATGTATGATTAGGTATCAGTCAGTATGTGATTTTGTAGGAGTGTGTGTTTGTATGGAAGTGTGTGTGCACATGTGTACAGACAGTGGAGGGCAGCATAGCCCAGAACGACCATAATAATTAAGGCCCTTAGGAGTGTGCTGCTGTGAAGGTTGCAACAATGTTGCATTAGTGAGGGTGGGGTTTAGCTTACCTTTAAGTAGTCAGCTCCCAAGGCCCAAACCCTCTTTTCCAGCTCGTCTTCACAGCGTCAGGATCATCTGTCAGGAGTCCTGTGGAAGAAGATGTCGGAATTAGATGAGCTGGTGATCGATGAGTTTGACTCTGGAGAAGATGTGGTGCAGCCTTCCCCCCCTCGCCCGGTGAGTCGTCCCCCGGGGCCTAGCCTGTATCCCGAAGTCATGGTTGTCTCTCCCTCCCCTCCTTTAATTCCCCTTTCAGTAGAGGTGGGTCCCCAAATAGCAGAAGAGGTTGTGGTAGGGGAACAGGGCCCTGTTCTTGGCGGGGGGGAGGCCGTATCTGCTCCGGTCGTTCTTACCGGGGAGGCGGTCTCCACGGCGGTAGCGCTGCTCCAGTCTTTGGCAGCGGTGCTTTCCGGCGGGGGGCCGGCATCCCAGGGAGGCCCCCCGGCTTCAGTTTGCGCGCCGGCGTCCACGCGGGCCTCCATGGCCCCTTCAGAGCCCGTCTCTTCCGGTTTGGCCGTTTCCGGTGACGTCACTTCCGGTGACGTCACGTCCGGAAACGCCATTCCGGACACAAGAGGCAAGCGGGCAGCATCGTCTTCTCCGCCGGGGTACGCAGGTAAGAGAGGGGTACCCCGGGGGGGGGCGACGCCCACGGGGGGTGCGCAGCGAGGCTCAATTACTCAGCGCCCGCGAAGGGACACTGATTTGGCGGCCATTGAAAGGGGTAGAAGGTTGCATGAGGGATCTCATGAGCAGGCCGCAAGCCTGACCGGGGGTATGTTAGCACTTGACGGTGCCCCGATCTGGGCAACTAGTGTGTCTGAGGGGCAAGTGGTTTCTGAGGGGCAAGGAACAAGGGCACGTTCGCCCGGAAGGGCCCAGATTAGGGAAACAGGCATTAATGAGCAGGCCGCAGGCCTGACGGGGAATATGCCTACTGCGCAACAAGTCGCAGGGCCTCAGGCCGCAATCACGCAGCCTGGGGGCAAGCGTCGGCCCGCGAATACATCGCGGCCTAGCAGACCCCGTAGTACTGCGTCACGCAGCAAACGTAACGCCCGACAGGGTGCGCGGGCGGCACCCGCGGGTTTGGCCCTCAGCGGGGCTCCACCAGGTGTTGTTACTAGGGCTTCAGCAAAGAAAGGCCCAGTTATCACGCTCAGTCTATGTCAGGGCACGCAGGCTGCGACTGAACAGAATAGACAAGTGCAGTTTGCTAATGCAGTGATGAATGTGCGTATGGCTGATATGGTTGATGATGGTATTGAAGAGTGTGGCAGTGATCACAGGAGCCCCAGTCCCCTAGGGTCCCGGGGTTATGTGGTTGGTGGGCCTTCGTCCCCTTCCCTGGGTACTCCTCTTTCACATTTTTCTCCACAGAACATTATGGAACCCAGAACTGCATTACAGCCACTCCAGTCCACCCCCAGTGCCGTGGAAAGGGAGCCACAGTCTCAGGAACAGCCGTCCACCTCTTCTGGTCCTGTCCCGGTGCAACGCCTCTTGGGAGCTGGTAAGCGCGCTATTACTTTTGAACGTAGTGTTTTAAGTTCATCCTCGGATGATTCAGGTTCAGAGAGTGATAGATCCCTGGGGTTGGAAGCGAAAGGGCAAAAAAGAATGTATAGGATGGTGAAATGGTTAGTGGAAGAAAGGAAGGCTATGGGTCTTCCCCTCCCCCCTGGTTCATCCCGCATGGAGCCCACTGTTCCTATGTTGACACCTCCTGCGTCAACAGACTTAGTTAGCCCACTTATGGGGAACAGGCGCAGGGCAGCTATACATGGGGACACTGACACATGGCCTGCGTTTAGCCTTCATGAGCATCTCAAATCTAAGATGGTGCGGCGCATTCAGGGTGGGAGGTACGTGCACATGTTTGAGCTTTCTGCGGAAGCTTATCGCCAGAAAGAAATGGCGGATGATGGCACGGGCCCGAAAAAATTTAAACGTCCTGATTCCTATGAGGAATGGCGCAAGTGCTTTAGGGTTTATGCGTCCTGTTATATCTCTAAATTTCCCGATCAAGCCTTAAACATCCTGAAATATCAGGATTCCATTGAAACAGTGTACGAGAAGTACAGGGATGGAGCTTGGCGGGATTACGACGCTGCTTTCCGTAGGAAGATGGTTGGGAACCCTCTTCTTACTTTCGGTGACGTTGATTCGCGCCTGTGGGCGCAATTGGGTCCTGAAAAACAGGCGGCGCCTGCTGCAGTCGTCGGAGCATCCGGGGGCGTTAAGGCCTCCCAGCGCTCTCGACGGCGGGCCACAGGGGTGTGCTGGCGCTTCCAGGACAAATCATGTACCAGGGGAGCGGCATGCGCATTTCGGCACGCGTGCAGAACCTGTGGTGGCGGCCACTCGGGGTCCGAGTGTACCAGAACCCAGGACGCGGGTCGTCCCCAGGAGAGACCAGCAGCCGGCTCCAAACTTTAATCATAAACAGGCGTATAGCCATACATAGACCACAAGACGGATTCATAGCCTATCCACAACAATATTATTACCGTATCCTGCCAGAATTGAACTGTCTCACTTCATAACTACAGTTAATAAGGAGTTACAGGTTGTTACATAATGGTAGAAATTTATGAACTCCATATTTAACAAACTAACTGAGAATTCATGTACAACAGTTCTAATCAGCACACACCATAAACTCAATTGGTAGCTGTATTACCCTTCGATTCAACTGGGAGAACCAGAATTGGATCACCAGAACTACAGTGTGACAGCTAATAAATTAATAATAGTGCATTATAATCACACTACAACCTCGATACGAGCCAACCGAAAACAAATGGTATTAATAACTTAGTGAGAACTGATAATACATTAATAAATATCAGGCCAAATTAATTATAACAGATCTCACATATTTGACTAGCTATTCACGATAGAGCAAAATTTTAAATGTTTTGTGTTCACCCATTTTTTTAATCAAGAAAATAAAAGTTATATTTTAAATTGCCCTGTCTCTACTAATATAGTCTGGGCACAGAGTGCTACCCAAGCATTTTTCTTTCAGGGATTCTATGTCCCAAATGGTTTGTGAATGTTCAAATAACTAATGCTAGCACCACTTTTCACAATACAAATGTATAATGATACTAACTCAATAAGTATCTATAAAAACTAAGATAAGTGAGAAGTTTGCCTCAATAGTGCCCTTGTTATTTTGTGTGGGGAACATAAAGTATCTATACCTGCTAAGTCAGGTTTTCTAAACAAGGAGCACACAGACTAAAAAATCAAAAACACAACAATGAGTTACAATTGGGACCAAGATAGAAAAGCAAGAGAACAAAAAAGAACAGCAGACTTCAATGAAGTCTTTGATATTAGTAACATCACACCCAGTGGAAACACAGGAAGCAACACATTGGAAGGTGCACTCAAAGAAATTCACAAGACTATGTTCAAACAGGACAAGTCCTGGTGGAATAAACATTTCTTCGAAAAGTACATAGAAAAAAATTTAATTCCTAGGGGACTAAGGATTCAATTATTTCCAGCATTCCAATTTAAAGAACCATCACTAACTACGGAATGGGAAGAAGCACTGAGCGAATGCTCAAAAAAATTAATGAAGATCCTAATGAAACATGACCAAATGGAATATGAGAGATTTGAGACAATCATACAAGAACAAAATAATGTTCTAAAAAAATTTGAGAGTAATTCAAATTTTGAGAAACTGTACAAACTGTACCAGAAGGAATTGGACAAATATGAAGAAGAACTAAAAAACACGAAAATTGGAAAACTAAATAGGGATATTCAAGACTTTTCTAACCAGAAAGTGTACAGATGGAGACAAAGAGGATTTTACAAAAACCCCAATAAAAATCCAAGGGTGAATATAGTCCAGAGTGACATTTCTGATACAGATGGAGATGAAATTGAATCAGCAAATGAAGAGACACCAAGTACTTCCACTATTACCCCCAATGTTCGAATAAACACAAGAAACAAAAGGAAACAGACTTTTTTAGAACAGGGAGAAGGGGGAGGCCAATCAGGAGGGGAGGGAGGTTCAAACAAAAGAATAACCAGAGACCACAATCACAAAGGAGCAGGACACAAGAACTGGAGAGAACCCAGGAAACCCCCGAGAGCCCCGAGCCCATTCTCGAACATGGGGACGAAACAATGAGAGTAATAAATCTATCAGAAAGACAATTAAGTAAAGAACACATCTCCATCTTATCAAAAGGTTTATCTTTCTGTCCATCTCAAGATATCAATAAATTTGAAATAATCAAAGATATTCAATTATTTCTGAGGAAAGTGGCATTAAAAAAACACTTTAACAATGAACCCCCCATGGAGGGATGGAATACAGAAGAGTTAGAAAGCCTGAAAGATCTACAAGACCTATTGGAAGAAAATGATGGTCCATCTGAACAGAAATGGAGAACCAAAATGAGAAATAAATCGACCTATGTACCAAAAAGTATTCATGCGTCTCAAATCCAGGTATTCAACAATTTGGTATGCCAAGACATTACGGAACTTAAATTGGATCCAAAAGTACAAAACTTACCATACAAAGAAAGAGTGGCATTAAGGGAAATCCAAACCTGGGAAGATGTAGTAATCCGCAACTCGGATAAAGGAGGTAATATTGTGATATGGCCATTAGAGATGTACTTACGCGAGGTGAATAAACAATTGAATGACAAAAGGTGCTATTCAAAATTATTATTCAATCCAATTAATGGATATCATCAGATCTACAACTCTATGATTTACAGAGCATATCACAATACCATCATCACAGCAAAAGAAAGAACATTTTTGAGTGTACAAAATCCCAAGGTGGCAACTCTGTATCTTATCCCAAAAGTCCACAAAAACTTAGTGAATCCCCCAGGAAGACCAATACTGTCTGGTATAGGTTGCCTCACTGAGAAAGCAAGCCAGTATGTCGACTATAGATTACGATCATTTGTACAGGAGCTACCTTCATATGTACAAGACACCATGGAGGTCTTGCAAAAACTAGACAGCATATATATCGACAAAGATACGTGGCTTGTAACCACGGACGTTGAGGCACTATACACCTCAATCGATCACGACAAAGGAATACAGGCAGTAAAATACTTCCTGGACCAAAAATCTGAAGAGAATGAAAATCACAATCAATTTATCATCAACCTGTTGCAATTTGTCTTGCAATACAATTTCTTCACCTTCGACAATAATTTTTATTTACAAACTCGGGGAACAGCAATGGGGACAGCATGTGCCCCCACATATGCAAATCTGTTTATGGGATGGTGGGAGGCTGAATATGTATTTACTGAGAACAACTCCAAATACACAAACAACATACCCCTTTGGCTCAGATTTATTGATGACATCCTGTTCATATGGGAAGGATCGTATGACAGCTTGCAAGAATTTTTGAAGATGCTGAATTCTAATGATCTAAACATCAAATTAACATCGGAAGCCAGTCAAGAAGAAATTGCTTTCCTGGACTTAAAAATCAAGAAAGAAGAGGATGGGAGAATTACAACTGATCTATATAGGAAAAAGACAGCGACCAACAGTCTATTGCATAAATCCAGCGCACATGCACCAGGAACAATTCGAGGATTACCAACTGGTGAATTTCTAAGGACAAGAAGGAACTGCACAGATTTGAGCACATTTAAAACCCGAGCAAAAGAGCTGGAGGACAGACTAGTCAAAAGAGGATACAGCAAGACAAGTATAAAAAAGGCCAGAAACAAAGCGATGAAAATTAACAGAAGAGAACTATTGACAAAAAAGAGAAAAAAACAGGATAATAAAACAAGATTGATTTTAACATACTCTTCTCAAATCAACCAAATTAAAAATGTTATTAATAAGCACTGGCATGTTTTAATCTCTGATCCAGTGTTGAAATTCCAGCTTGGAGAAAAACCGGAGATAGGATACAGACGATCAAAAAATATGAAAGATCTACTGACAAAGAGTCACTATGCAAGAAAGAAAACTAGGACTCCACTCACTCCGGGTTGCTTTAAGTGTGGGACATGCTCCACATGCCAATACATCAAAAAAACCAATACAATTATAGACAGGTTTGGATTCACTCATCGCATTAAAAAGTATATCAGTTGCAACACACAAGGGGTGATTTACGTGTTACAGTGTACATGTCAGCTTTACTACGTGGGTATGACCACACGTATGATGAGAATTAGACTGATGGAACACTTAAGGAATATTAAAAATGCCAGAAAGGACGTGGAAGAGGGTAAAGCCATAACAAGTGTGGCTTCCCACTTTTTACATAAACATAATTCCAATGCTCAAGATCTGTTATGTTGGGGAATAGAGCAAATCAAATTAGGTATCAGAGGGGGTGATTTGGAAAGATCACTCCAAAGAGCTGAGAGTAAATGGATATATTTATTAAACTCAGTGCACCCCAATGGCATCAATGAAAATAATAATTACTTTGTATATCTCTGAATATGAAAATCACTTTGGACTTTGTAAATATGAAAGATGACAAGAGAAGCTAAAACTATAGAGGAAATATGAAAATCAAAATTGAGAGATAACGGGAAGATCAGAAACCTAGAGAGTAACCATAGTGAAAAGAAGGAGAAAATATCTAATGTACAGTAAGAGCAACTACCACATCACTAGCACTAAATCACATCAACAATAGTTCCAAAGCCAAGGCACACAATGCACAACAAATATATTATAGGACATAGGTTGCAAGAGGACACGTTCACAAGACACTTCAAGAGCAAGGTAATAGAGCAACTACAGTATCACTTGAAAATCACTTAGATAGAGCACATAATGAAATCACAGGCCAAACACTCAGGGGCATGAATGAGAGGGATAAGATAGAATCATATAGCACTACATAGGGAAGTCACTTAAAGAAATAAGCATAAATCATATGAAATAGAAATATTAAGTCTTGAATATGAGAATGAAATCATAAATGCACCGAAGTAGGTGCATATCAAAAATAAGACAACTGAACTTCAAATATAAAAGTGAGACCAGAAATAGAAATACACAAAAAACAGAGTAAAGAGTAGAATTCACGAACAGTGTTGAATCTACTTATTATATACAATAACCACAGTACCCCAGGGGCCATCTCACAGGTATTATTATTTGTCACAATTATTGTCACCTCACAAAAGAACTCAAACAAATTCACATACTTTACAACACAAAATCTTTTGTCACTGTTTTTCAGTTTTTTTGCATCTTTGCACATGTTAACAAGATTCACATTTTATTTTATTCACCTTTTTAAGGGTTTATTTATAATAACAAATACACAGGGAGTGTTGACTTAATAGCACACAATCTCACACGAACGGTAATGTAAATCATGAGAAGATATTACAGTACATGAACATATGGTTAACTCACTACAAGATGTTATCTGCAGAATTAATAAAGCAGCTTATCCAAAACGGAAAATCCATAAGAGAAGAAGAATAAGTCCTATGTAATTCAATAGGAATATCCACCTTAACAACAAAGATGAAATTAGAACAATGTCCGCCTTAAGAAATCCAACACACCCACGAAGTAAACAGTTCCCAATTGGAAGCCATGAAATCAATCATGGCTGTCTAAACCAATCAGCACATAGTAGAGGCGGGACATCCGGCTCAATACGAATAAATAGGCTCAACCACGGCGGCCCGCCGCCTTTGATAAAGCCTAAAACAGGCGAAACGCGTCAGGGGGGTTGTGTGGGATAATGGGGTCCCGCAATTAGTGTATGTTTTAACCTAAATCTATCGTAGCTATAATACCATTATCGTAACTGACTTATTGATTAACGGCTCAGCCGTACAAGAGGTGAAGAGTGCTCCACTTGCACTATAGTGGGGATTATTGTGTGAATATAGAGGCACAGTACAAAGCTATAACTTATTAGCGGGGACAAGCTTGTGAATATAGAGGCACAGTACAAAGCTATAACTTATTAGCGGGGACAAGCTTGTGAATATAGAGGCACGATAAGCAGCTATAACTTATTAACAAACCCACGATAAGCTTAATGGAAGCACGGAGCACTGTTTATATATAGTGGGGTAAATGACAGAATCTACTTTAGAAGTACACATTTATCAGTCTAACCCAATATTTAAACGGACACTGTGTGACTGTGTATTCTAGTAACTGGTTAATTTAATTACGCAAAGGAGCTAACACAGCTCAAAGTATTGAACAAGGTTACTAGATGACGTATAAAAGCAGATATTTTAAAAAAAACTACATAGATGAAGGATGGTGTGTGCATGAAGTGAATGTCTGATACAAGTAACAACGCTGGCTACAAGCATATAAGAAACGCATGATTGACAGTAATAACAGAGAGAAGTGGATAGTAGTTATACGGTGAAATAAAGATTAGCATTTTAAGAGACTGGGCAATAGTCGTACATAGTTAACAAAAGGCTAAGATAGCACATAACAGTATGACATTTGAATAAATTTTATGTACTAATATTCTCCAGTCGTAACCTAGTAATCCAAGCAGCTAAAGTAAGAAAATTGGGGTATGAGACCACAATATTTGGTATAAAACAGAGAAAGTGATACACTGATTCAATAAAGCAATATATGCTGGTATATATCGAAACAATCTGAGTGAAGTAGTACGCACCAACAGAACATACTGCTCTATAACAGTTTATATATATTGAGACAACTAAAGTGGAACAGTGTGTACTAACAGAATATACTTTTCTATATAAATTATATAGCACAATAGTGACAGTAACTATTGATACAGATGCTATAATCATAGAAATAGATAATAAATATGCACATCCACTGAATCAATACAACTAATGTGAACCAAACATCCAAATTAGAGGAGGGTGCAAAACTACAATAATAACAACATAAGTACAAACCATATATTGGATCAACAAAAGAATACGTATATTCAAACAACGATAAACAATAGTGACACATAGGTTGTCACAAGCCTTAATCATAAACAGGCGTATAGCCATACATAGACCACAAGACGGATTCATAGCCTATCCACAACAATATTATTACCGTATCCTGCCAGAATTGAACTGTCTCACTTCATAACTACAGTTAATAAGGAGTTACAGGTTGTTACATAATGGTAGAAATTTATGAACTCTATATTTAACAAACTAACTGAGAATTCATGTACAACAGTTCTAATCAGCACACACCATAAACTCAATTGGTAGCTGTATTACCCTTCGATTCAACTGGGAGAACCAGAATTGGATCACCAGAACTACAGTGTGACAGCTAATAAATTAATAATAGTGCATTATAATCACACTACAACCTCGATACGAGCCAACCGAAAACAAATGGTATTAATAACTTAGTGAGAACTGATAATACATTAATAAGTATCAGGCCAAATAAATTATAACAGATCTCACATATTTGACTAGCTATTCACGATAGAGCAAAATTTTAAATGTTTTGTGTTCACCCATTTTTTTAATCAAGAAAATAAAAGTTATATTTTAAATTGCCCTGTCTCTACTAATATAGTCTGGGCACAGAGTGCTACCCAAGCATTTTTCTTTCAGGGATTCTATGTCCCAAATGGTTTGTGAAGGCTCCAAACCTTTCACTGTTGGAAAGGGCGGCCACACCTCTGAAGGTGGCCGTAATTGAGAAGTGGCTGCTGCTATACCCATTCAAGGAGGCCGCCTTGCTGCTTGGAGGCGGTCTGCGGTCGGGATTTGTTATCCCAGTCGGATCGCACGTGGAGGGTTCCTTGTCACGCAGGAACCTAAAATCCGCGTATCAGTTTCCCGGGGTTTTGCGGGATAAACTGAATAAAGAGATTGGGTTGGGTCGTATGGCAGGCCCATTTGAGGATATTCCCCTTCCAGGGCTGGTGGTATCACCCTTGGGGGTGGTTCCAAAAAAGGAGCCGAGTAAATTTCGGCTCATCCAACATCTGTCCTTCCCGAAGGGTCGTTCGGTGAATGACGCCATCCCCCCTGAACTGAGCTCAGTTTCTTACCAATCATTTGATGAGGCATTGGGGCTAGTTCGCAGGGCAGGGGCCGGGGCTCTGATGGCTAAACTGGATATAGAGTCCGCCTTCCGGCTCCTGCCCATTCACCCCTCCTCTTTTAGGCTTATGGGGTGCTATTTTGAGGGGCAGTACTACGTGGACAAATGCTTGCCCATGGGGTGCTCAATTTCGTGTGCCTACTTCGAGGCTTTCAGCTGCTTCTTGCACTGGGCCATTGCAGAGGTGGCCGGATTCGACGGCCTGGCACACTATTTGGATGATTTTCTGCTGGTTGGGCGGACGGGATCATCTGAGTGTGCTTTCCTGATGAAAGTCACTAGGTTTATAATGGATAGAATGGGAGTTCCTCTGGCGGAGGACAAGTCCCAGGGTCCTTGCACGTGCCTTACTTTTTTGGGCATTGAGGTTGATTCGGTGGCAGAGCAGTGCCGTCTGCCACATGAAAAAGTTCAGCGCATGTTGGAGGCAGTACGCGCTATGAGAGAGGAGCTGTATAGCTCCGTGAAGGATCTTCAAATCCTATTGGGTTTGCTGAACTTTGCCGGCAGGATCATTCCTATGGGAAGAATATTCCTTCGCAGGCTCGAGAGGCAGCTGTGCGGAAAAAGATCGCAGACCCGGAGGTTCCGGGCGTCTGCTGAGATGGTGGAAGATCTTAAGGTCTGGGAAGATTTTCTTCTCCACTTTAACGGGATCTGTCTGTGGCGGGAGGTTGTTCCTTCTAACGCAGCGATCCAGTTGTTCACTGATGCGGCTGGGTCCCACGGGTACGGGGCTTTCTTGGCCGGGCAATGGAGCGCTGGCCCATGGCCCGCCGCGTGGATAGAGAGAGGCTTGGTCAGGAACCTATGCCTTCTCGAACTGTTTCCCATACTGGTTGCTCTTGACATTTGGGGCAATCAGCTTCGCGACCGTGAGGTGGTTTTCTGGACAGATAACATGAGCGTTGTTTATGCTGTTAACAGATTATCATCTAGTTCCCCTCCGGTTGTGCGGTATTTGAGACTGTTGGTGCTGAGGTGTCTGCACCTGAATATTGTGTTCCGTGCTAAGCATGTTCCGGGCGTCCAGAATAGGATTGCTGATGCGCTCTCCCGTTTTCAATGGGAAGCATTTTATGCTCTGGTGCCCGATGCGGACACTAACGGATTGTCCTGTCCCACTTACTTATGGCAGGTGGCGCTGGATGGGGCCCCTTGATTGCGATGGTGCGGGCTTCCCTCGCTCCGTCTACCTGGGCTACGTATGTGAAATACTGGACGGAGTGGATCGCCTTTTGTGACTTCAGGTGTCGTCCCTCCTGTGACGGGGACCAGTGGGGCTTGCTTGAATGGATTACCGAACTTAAAGGTAATGGTGTTTCAAAGACTGCGATGGGTTCACGCCTGGCGGCAGTGTCCTTTTTCTGCAAGTTGTATGGGCTTGTTGACGCCTCGAAGACCTTCCTGGTTAGGCAGGTACTTCGGGGCTGGGGGCGTATGGCCCCCAGGGTCAGGGATTTCAGGGAACCAGTTACCATGGAGCGTTTGGTAACGTTGTGCCGAGTTTTGCCGGCGGTCTGTTCATCCGCCTATGAAACTGCCCTATTCTCAGCCGCCTTTGGGCTGGCTTTTCACGGGGCTCTTAGGGTAGGGGAAATTGTCCCGCCCTCTAAGAACAAGACGGGCGGCCTTTTGCTGCCTCATGTCAGAGACGACGGGTCGTCTATCTTGGTCTTTCTTCCCAGATCCAAAACTGACCAGGAAGGGAGAGGTGCCTGGTTGGCTTTGCCATCCCATGTTGAATCTGTTTGCTGCCCGGTCAGACTGGTTAAAGCCTATATGGACGTGCGTCCTGAGGGTTTCTCGCAATTTCTAGTTCACGAGGACGGTTCCCCGTTGACTAGATTCCAGTTTAGGAAGGTGTTGGCCTGGGCAGCATCAAAGGCAGGTCTTGATCCCAGGGTGATTGCTCCCCATTCCTTTAGGGTGGGCGAGGCCACCACTGCCGCTAGTTTAGGATGGTCGGCTGACCATATTAGAGCTCTGGGGAGATGGAGGTCGCAAAGGTATCTTTTATACGTTAGGCCTTTGACTGTTTAGAAATGATTATGTTTTGCAGATGCAAGGGATAACCTCTGTTTCTTTTCTTAGGACCAAGGAGCGGTCCACTGAGAGTATGGATTACGGGGCATTCGTACAGCCACTGGGCGGAGCTTCGAGCGATCGCGAGACCTGATGGGCGTCAGCTGGGGTTCCCCTCTTCCCGAGTCACTGTTAGGTGGTTAGGGCGCAGGGGGCTTACGTGGCAGGCTCTGCCTGAGTTGCTGCAGGGGGCTTTGCGCAGGTGGGAGAAACCCCATGTACTTATCATTCACGCAGGTGGAAATGATATGGGGCTCCTACCGTGCAAACAGCTCAGTGCGGTTATTCAGTCGGATCTGCGCACGATTCAGGCATGGATTCCCCAAGTCAGGATAGGGTGGTCTAACATCATCCCCAGAATAGAATGGCGCCATATGCAGTCTCATCACGCGGCTTTTCAGGTCCGCAAGAAAATTAACAGAGAAGTGAGGATTTTCTTAGGGCAGTCAGGTGGGTTTGTTGTGGAACATGGGAACATCTCAACGGCTGAGAGGTGCCTCTACAGAAGGGACGGGGTGCACCTCTCTGAGAGGGGCATTGACCTGTTCCTCTGTAATTTGAGGCGTGCTATACTTAATCATCTATAGGTGTGGCGGCAAGAGGTGAGCCTGTTGGGCTATCTCTTGTGGCGGTTGGTCCGCGCCCCGGTTTGCCATCAGAGGTAGAGTGACGGCTGCCCAGGGGAGGGTGATCTCTGCAGGCGCGCGCCTGGGGTCCCTCCCATTCTAAGATGCCGAGAACTCCCTAAGCTTCTGCGGCAGCTGAGCTCCGCTTGTGTGGGCATTCACGGGCGCGGTCCATTCTCCTAGCAGGGGGTCCCTACTCCTAGCTAGATTGCCGCCACATGTTTTAGCTGGCCCCGTTGAGTCCAGCCGGTTCTCACGTTCTACAATAAATGCGACCTTCGGGTCTTTTCCCATATATCTGTGTCTGCGTGGTTATTCAAGTATTACAGTTTTATACAAAGTTATTTAAGAGTTATAGTTGTACATAGTTAAGTTGTTGAGTCAGTTCTATGGCTCCAGTTATTATTTGTACATAGTTATGTGTTGAGCCAGTTTTATGGCTCCAGTTATTAAAGTTTTCCAGCAAGCCAGGAGGATAGGGCATTTAATTAATTAAGACAGTGGAGGGCAGCATAGCCCAGAACGACCATAATAATTAAGGCCCTTAGGAGTGTGCTGCTGTGAAGGTTGCAACAATGTTGCATTAGTGAGGGTGGGGTTTAGCTTACCTTTAAGTAGTCAGCTCCCAAGGCCCAAACCCTCTTTTCCAGCTCGTCTTCACAGCGTCCCTCCCTCCCTCCCTGCACTTGTTCATACGGCAATCTTTAGGCTGCTACATCACCAGGGTGTTTCAGCTAGGTGTCCGAGGCTGGATGAGAGCTACGCGGCTTGTTTCCTTAAGTCCGAGGACGGTAGTTTTTGACTCCCCAGGTAGTGGCATGGAGACGCGTCTAGTCACACCTGGTCCTACTGGTTCGGAGATCGTTACTTTACACCCTGGTTAGGCGGTTGGTCCGCGCCCCGGTTTGCCATCAGAGGTAGAGTGACGGCTGCCCAGGGGAGGGTGATCTCTGCAGGCGCGCGCCTGGGGTCCCTCCCATTCTAAGATGCCGAGAACTCCCTAAGCTTCTGCGGCAGCTGAGCTCCGCTTGTGTGGGCATTCACGGGCGCGGTCCATTCTCCTAGCAGGGGGTCCCTACTCCTAGCTAGATTGCCGCCACATGTTTTAGCTGGCCCCGTTGAGTCCAGCCGGTTCTCACGTTCTACAATAAATGCGACCTTCGGGTCTTTTCCCATATATCTGTGTCTGCGTGGTTATTCAAGTATTACAGTTTTATACAAAGTTATTTAAGAGTTATAGTTGTACATAGTTAAGTTGTTGAGTCAGTTCTATGGCTCCAGTTATTATTTGTACATAGTTATGTGTTGAGCCAGTTTTATGGCTCCAGTTATTAAAGTTTTCCAGCAAGCCAGGAGGATAGGGCATTTAATTAATTATGTATGTGTGATTAGGTATCAGTCAGTATGTGATTTTGTAGGAGTGTGTGTTTGTATAGAAGTGTGTGCGCACATGTGTACTGTATGTGTTATTAGGTATCAGTCAGTATGTGATTTTGTAGGAGTGTGTGTTTGTATGGAAGTGTGTGTGCACATGTGTACTGTATGTGTGATTAGGTATCAGTCAGTATGTGTTTTTGTAGGAGTGTGTGTTTGTATGGAAGTGTGTGCGCACATGTGTACTGTATGTGTGATTAGGTATCAGTTAGTATGTGTGTTTGTAGGAGTGTGTGTTTGTATGGAAGTGTGTGTGCACATGTGTACTGTATGTGTGATTAGGTATCAGTCAGTATGTGTTTTTGTAGGAGTGTGTGTTTGTATGGAAGTGTGTGTGCACATGTGTACTGTATGTGTCATTAGGTATCAGTCAGTATATTTTTGTAGGAGTGTGTGTTTGTATGGAAGTGTGTGTGCACATGTGTACTGTATGTGTGATTAGGTATCAGTCAGTATGTGTTTTTGTAGGAGTGTGTGTTTGTATGGAAGTGTGTGTGCACATGTGTACTGTATGTGTGATTAGGTATCAGTCAGTATGTGATTTTGTAGGAGTGTGTGTTTGTATGGAAGTGTGTGTGCACATGTGTACTGTATGTGTGATTAGGTATCAGTTAGTATGTGATTTTGTAGGAGTGTGTGTTTGTATAGAAGTGTGTGCGCACATGTGTACTGTATGTGTGATTAGGTATCAGTCAGTATGTGATTTTGTAGGAGTGTGTGTTTGTATGGAAGTGTGTGTGCACATGTGTACTGTATGTGTGATTAGGTATCAGTCAGTATGTGTTTTTGTAGGAGTGTGTGTTTGTATGGAAGTGTGTGTGCACATGTGTACTGTATGTGTGATTAGGTATCAGTTAGTATGTGTGTTTGTAGGAGTGTGTGTTTGTGTGGAAGTGTGTGTGCACATGTGTACTGTATGTGTGATTAGGTATCAGTCAGTATGTGTTTTTGTAGGAGTGTGTGTTTGTATGGAAGTGTGTGCGCACATGTGTACTGTATGTGTGATTAGGTATCAGTTAGTATGTGTGTTTGTAGGAGTGTGTGTTTGTGTGGAAGTGTGTGTGCACATGTGTACTGTATGTGTGATTAGGTATCAGTCAGTATGTGTTTTTGTAGGAGTGTGTGTTTGTATAGAAGTGTGTGCGCACATGTGTACTGTATGTGTGATTAGGTATCAGTCAGTATGTGATTTTGTAGGAGTGTGTGTTTGTATGGAAGTGTGTGTGCACATGTGTACTGTATGTGTGGTTAGGTATCAGTCAGTATGTGTTTTTGTAGGAGTGTGTGTTTGTATGGAAGTGTGTGTGCACATGTGTACTGTATGTGTGATTAGGTATCAGTCAGTATGTGTTTTTGTAGGAGTGTGTGTTTGTATAGAAGTGTGTGCGCACATGTGTACTGTATGTGTGATTAGGTATCAGTTAGTATGTGATTTTGTAGGAGTGTGTGTTTGTATGGAAGTGTGTGTGCACATGTGTACTGTATGTGTGATTAGGTATCAGTCAGTATGTGTTTTTGTAGGAGTGTGTGTTTGTATAGAAGTGTGTGCGCACATGTGTACTGTATGTGTGATTAGGTATCAGTTAGTATGTGATTTTGTAGGAGTGTGTGTTTGTATGGAAGTGTGTGTGCACACGTGTACTGTATGTGTGACTAGGTATCAGTCAGTATGTGATTTTGTAGGAGTGTGTGTTTGTATAGAAGTGTGTGCGCACATGTGTACTGTATGTGTGATTAGGTATCAGTCAGTATGTGATTTTGTTGGAGTGTGTGTTTGTATGGAAGTGTGTGTGCACATGTGTACTGTATGTGTGATTAGGTATCAGTCAGTATGTAATTTTGTATTAGTGTGTGTTTGTATGGAAGTGTGTGTGCACATGTGTACTGTATGTGTGATTAGGTATCAGTTAGTATGTGATTTTGTAGGAGTGTGTGTTTGTATGGAAGTGTGTGTGCACATGTGTACTGTATGTGTGATTAGGTATCAGTCAGTATGTGTTTTTGTAGGAGTGTGTGTTTGTATGGAAGAGTGTGCGCACATGTGTACTGTATGTGTGATTAGGTATCAGTTAGTATGTGATTTTGTAGGAGTGTGTGTTTGTATGGAAGTGTGTGTGCACATGTGTACTGTATGTGTGATTAGGTATCAGTTAGTATGTGATTTTGTAGGAGTGTGTGTATGTATGGAAGAGTGTGCGCACATGTGTACTGTATGTGTGATTAGGTATCAGTTAGTATGTGATTTTGTAGGAGTGTGTGTTTGTATGGAAGTGTGTGTGCACATGTGTACTGTATGTGTGATTAGGTATCAGTCAGTATGTGATTTTGTAGGAGTGTGTGTTTGTATGGAAGTGTGTGTGCACATGTGTACTGTATGTGTGATTAGGTATCAGTTAGTATGTGATTTTGTAGGAGTGTGTGTTTGTATGGAAATGTGTGTGCACATGTGTACTGTATGTGTGATTAGGTATCAGTCAGTATGTGTTTTTGTAGGAGTGTGTGTTTGTATGGAAGTGTGTGCGCACATGTGTACTGTATGTGTGATTAGGTATCAGTTAGTATGTGATTTTGTAGGAGTGTGTGTTTGTATGGAAGTGTGTGCGCACATGTGTACTGTATGTGTGATTAGGTATCAGTCAGTATGTGATTTTGTAGGAGTGTGTGTTTGTATGGAAGTGTGTGTGCACATGTGTACTGTATGTGTGATTAGGTATCAGTCAGTATGTGATTTTGTAGGAGTGTGTGTTTGTATGGAAGAGTGTGCGCACATGTGTACTGTATGTGTGATTAGGTATCAGTTAGTATGTGATTTTGTAGGAGTGTGTGTTTGTGTGGAAGTGTGTGTGCACATGTGTACTGTATGTGTGATTAGGTATCAGTCAGTATGTGATTTTGTAGGAGTGTGTGTTTGTATGGAAGTGTGTGTGCACATGTGTACTGTATGTGTGATAAGGTATCAGTCAGTATGTGATTTTGTAGGAGTGTGTGTTTGTATGGAAGTGTGTGTGCACATGTGTACTGTATGTGTGATTAGGTATCAGTTAGTATGTGATTTTGTAGGAGTGTGTGTTTGTATGGAAGTGTGTGTGCACATGTGTACTGTATGTGTGATTAGGTATCAGTCAGTATGTGATTTTGTAGGAGTGTGTGTTTGTATGGAAGTGTGTGTGCACATGTGTATTGTATGTGTGATTAGGTATCAGTTAGTATGTGATTTTGTAGGAGTGTGTGTTTGTATGGAAGTGTGTGTGCACATGTGTACTGTATGTGTGATTAGGTATCAGTCAGTATGTGTTTTTGTAGGAGTGTGTGTTTGTATGGAAGTGTGTGTGCACATGTGTACTGTATGTGTGATAAGGTATCAGTCAGTATGTGATTTTGTAGGAGTGTGTGTTTGTATGGAAGTGTGTGCGCACATGTGTACTGTATGTGTGATTAGGTATCAGTCAGTATGTGTGTTTGTAGGAGTGTGTGTTTGTATGGAAGTGTGTGTGCACATGTGTACTGTATGTGTGATTAGGTATCAGTCAGTATGTGTTTTTGTAGGAGTGTGTGTTTGTATGGAAGTGTGTGTGCACATGTGTACTGTATGTGTGATTAGGTATCAGTCAGTATGTGTTTTTGTAGGAGTGTGTGTTTGTATAGAAGTGTGTGTGCACATGTGTACTGTATGTGTGATTAGGTATCAGTTAGTATGTGATTTTGTAGGAGTGTGTGTTTGTATGGAAGTGTGTGTGCACATGTGTACTGTATGTGTGATTAGGTATCAGTCAGTATGTGATTTTGTAGGAGTGTGTGTTTGTGTGGAAGTGTGTGTGCACATGTGTACTGTATGTGTGATTAGGTATCAGTCAGTATGTGTTTTTGTAGGAGTGTGTGTTTGTATGGAAGTGTGTGCGCACATGTGTACTGTATGTGTGATTAGGTATCAGTCAGTATGTGTGTTTGTAGGAGTGTGTGTTTGTATGGAAGTGTGTGTGCACATGTGTACTGTATGTGTGATTAGGTATCAGTCAGTATGTGTTTTTGTAGGAGTGTGTGTTTGTATGGAAGTGTGTGTGCACATGTGTACTGTATGTGTGATTAGGTATCAGTCAGTATGTGAATTTGTAGGAGTGTGTGTTTGTATGGAAGTGTGTGTGCACATGTGTACTGTATGTGTGATTAGGTATCGGTCAGTATGTGATTTTGTAGGAGTGTGTCTTTGTGTGGAAGTGTGTGTGCACATGTGTACTGTATGTGTTATTAGGTATCAGTCAGTATGTGATTTTGTAGGAGTGTGTGTTTGTGTGGAAGTGTGTGCGCACATGTGTACTGTATGTGTGATTAGGTATCAGTCAGTATGTGTTTTTGTAGGAGTGTGTGTTTGTGTGGAAGTGTGTGCGAACATGTGTACTGTATGTGTGATTAGGTATCAGTCAGTATGTGATTTTGTAGGAGTGTGTGTTTGTGTGGAAGTGTGTGTGCACAAGTGTACTGTATGTGTGATTAGGTATCAGTCAGTATGTGTTTTTGTAGGAGTGTGTGTTTGTGTGGAAGTGTGTGGGCACATGTGTACTGTATGTGTGATTAGGTATCAGTCAGTATGTGTGTTTGTAGGAGTGTGTGTTTGTATGGAAGTGTGTGTGCACATGTGTACTGTATGTGTGATTAGGTATCAGTCAGTATCTGTTTTTGTAGGAGTGTGTGTTTGTATGGAAGTGTGTGTGCACATGTGTACTGTATGTGTGATTAGGTATCAGTCAGTATGTGTGTTTGTAGGAGTGTGTGTTTGTATAGAAGTGTGTGTACACATGTGTACTGTATGTGTGATTAGGTATCAGTCAGTATGTGTGTTTGTAGGAGTGTGTGTTTGTATAGAAGAGTGTGTGCACATGTGTACTGTATGTGTGATTAGGTATCAGTCAGTATGTGTGTTTGTAGGAGTGTGTGTTTGTATAGAAGAGTGTGTGCACATGTGTACTGTATGTGTGATTAGGTATCAGTCAGTATGTGTGTTTGTAGGAGTGTGTGTTTGTGTGGAAGTGTGTGTGCACATGTGTACTGTATGTGTGATTAGGTATCAGTCAGTATGTGATTTTGTAGGAGTGTGTGTTTGTGTGGAAGTGTGTGCGCACATGTGTACTGTATGTGTGATTAGGTATCAGTCAGTATGTGTTTTTGTAGGAGTGTGTGTTTGTGTGGAAGTGTGTGCGCACATGTGTACTGTATGTGTGATTAGGTATCAGTCAGTATGTGATTTTGTAGGAGTGTGTGTTTGTGTGGAAGTGTGTGTGCACAAGTGTACTGTATGTGTGATTAGGTATCAGTCAGTATGTGATTTTGTAGGAGTGTGTGTTTGTGTGGAAGTGTGTGTGCACATGTGTACTGTATGTGTGATTAGGTATCAGTTAGTATGTGATTTTGTAGGAGTGTGTGTTTGTATAGAAGTGTGTGCGCACATGTGTACTGTATGTGTTATTAGGTATCAGTCAGTATGTGATTTTGTAGGAGTGTGTGTTTGTATGGAAGTGTGTGTGCACATGTGTACTGTATGTGTGATTAGGTATCAGTCAGTATGTGTTTTTGTAGGAGTGTGTGTTTGTATGGAAGTGTGTGCGCACATGTGTACTGTATGTGTGATTAGGTATCAGTTAGTATGTGTGTTTGTAGGAGTGTGTGTTTGTATGGAAGTGTGTGTGCACATGTGTACTGTATGTGTGATTAGGTATCAGTCAGTATGTGTTTTTGTAGGAGTGTGTGTTTGTATGGAAGTGTGTGTGCACATGTGTACTGTATGTGTCATTAGGTATCAGTCAGTATATTTTTGTAGGAGTGTGTGTTTGTATGGAAGTGTGTGTGCACATGTGTACTGTATGTGTGATTAGGTATCAGTCAGTATGTGTTTTTGTAGGAGTGTGTGTTTGTATGGAAGTGTGTGTGCACATGTGTACTGTATGTGTGATTAGGTATCAGTCAGTATGTGATTTTGTAGGAGTGTGTGTTTGTATGGAAGTGTGTGTGCACATGTGTACTGTATGTGTGATTAGGTATCAGTTAGTATGTGATTTTGTAGGAGTGTGTGTTTGTATAGAAGTGTGTGCGCACATGTGTACTGTATGTGTGATTAGGTATCAGTCAGTATGTGATTTTGTAGGAGTGTGTGTTTGTATGGAAGTGTGTGTGCACATGTGTACTGTATGTGTGATTAGGTATCAGTCAGTATGTGTTTTTGTAGGAGTGTGTGTTTGTATGGAAGTGTGTGTGCACATGTGTACTGTATGTGTGATTAGGTATCAGTTAGTATGTGTGTTTGTAGGAGTGTGTGTTTGTGTGGAAGTGTGTGTGCACATGTGTACTGTATGTGTGATTAGGTATCAGTCAGTATGTGTTTTTGTAGGAGTGTGTGTTTGTATGGAAGTGTGTGCGCACATGTGTACTGTATGTGTGATTAGGTATCAGTTAGTATGTGTGTTTGTAGGAGTGTGTGTTTGTGTGGAAGTGTGTGTGCACATGTGTACTGTATGTGTGATTAGGTATCAGTCAGTATGTGTTTTTGTAGGAGTGTGTGTTTGTATAGAAGTGTGTGCGCACATGTGTACTGTATGTGTGATTAGGTATCAGTCAGTATGTGATTTTGTAGGAGTGTGTGTTTGTATGGAAGTGTGTGTGCACATGTGTACTGTATGTGTGATTAGGTATCAGTCAGTATGTGTTTTTGTAGGAGTGTGTGTTTGTATGGAAGTGTGTGTGCACATGTGTACTGTATGTGTGATTAGGTATCAGTCAGTATGTGTTTTTGTAGGAGTGTGTGTTTGTATAGAAGTGTGTGCGCACATGTGTACTGTATGTGTGATTAGGTATCAGTTAGTATGTGATTTTGTAGGAGTGTGTGTTTGTATGGAAGTGTGTGTGCACATGTGTACTGTATGTGTGATTAGGTATCAGTCAGTATGTGTTTTTGTAGGAGTGTGTGTTTGTATAGAAGTGTGTGCGCACATGTGTACTGTATGTGTGATTAGGTATCAGTTAGTATGTGATTTTGTAGGAGTGTGTGTTTGTATGGAAGTGTGTGTGCACACGTGTACTGTATGTGTGACTAGGTATCAGTCAGTATGTGATTTTGTAGGAGTGTGTGTTTGTATAGAAGTGTGTGCGCACATGTGTACTGTATGTGTGATTAGGTATCAGTCAGTATGTGATTTTGTTGGAGTGTGTGTTTGTATGGAAGTGTGTGTGCACATGTGTACTGTATGTGTGATTAGGTATCAGTCAGTATGTAATTTTGTATTAGTGTGTGTTTGTATGGAAGTGTGTGTGCACATGTGTACTGTATGTGTGATTAGGTATCAGTTAGTATGTGATTTTGTAGGAGTGTGTGTTTGTATGGAAGTGTGTGTGCACATGTGTACTGTATGTGTGATTAGGTATCAGTCAGTATGTGTTTTTGTAGGAGTGTGTGTTTGTATGGAAGAGTGTGCGCACATGTGTACTGTATGTGTGATTAGGTATCAGTTAGTATGTGATTTTGTAGGAGTGTGTGTTTGTATGGAAGTGTGTGTGCACATGTGTACTGTATGTGTGATTAGGTATCAGTTAGTATGTGATTTTGTAGGAGTGTGTGTATGTATGGAAGAGTGTGCGCACATGTGTACTGTATGTGTGATTAGGTATCAGTTAGTATGTGATTTTGTAAGAGTGTGTGTTTGTATGGAAGTGTGTGTGCACATGTGTACTGTATGTGTGATTAGGTATCAGTCAGTATGTGATTTTGTAGGAGTGTGTGTTTGTATGGAAGTGTGTGTGCACATGTGTACTGTATGTGTGATTAGGTATCAGTTAGTATGTGATTTTGTAGGAGTGTGTGTTTGTATGGAAATGTGTGTGCACATGTGTACTGTATGTGTGATTAGGTATCAGTCAGTATGTGTTTTTGTAGGAGTGTGTGTTTGTATGGAAGTGTGTGCGCACATGTGTACTGTATGTGTGATTAGGTATCAGTTAGTATGTGATTTTGTAGGAGTGTGTGTTTGTATGGAAGTGTGTGCGCACATGTGTACTGTATGTGTGATTAGGTATCAGTCAGTATGTGATTTTGTAGGAGTGTGTGTTTGTATGGAAGTGTGTGTGCACATGTGTACTGTATGTGTGATTAGGTATCAGTCAGTATGTGATTTTGTAGGAGTGTGTGTTTGTATGGAAGAGTGTGCGCACATGTGTACTGTATGTGTGATTAGGTATCAGTTAGTATGTGATTTTGTAGGAGTGTGTGTTTGTGTGGAAGTGTGTGTGCACATGTGTACTGTATGTGTGATTAGGTATCAGTCAGTATGTGATTTTGTAGGAGTGTGTGTTTGTATGGAAGTGTGTGTGCACATGTGTACTGTATGTGTGATAAGGTATCAGTCAGTATGTGATTTTGTAGGAGTGTGTGTTTGTATGGAAGTGTGTGTGCACATGTGTACTGTATGTGTGATTAGGTATCAGTTAGTATGTGATTTTGTAGGAGTGTGTGTTTGTATGGAAGTGTGTGTGCACATGTGTACTGTATGTGTGATTAGGTATCAGTCAGTATGTGATTTTGTAGGAGTGTGTGTTTGTATGGAAGTGTGTGTGCACATGTGTATTGTATGTGTGATTAGGTATCAGTTAGTATGTGATTTTGTAGGAGTGTGTGTTTGTATGGAAGTGTGTGTGCACATGTGTACTGTATGTGTGATTAGGTATCAGTCAGTATGTGTTTTTGTAGGAGTGTGTGTTTGTATGGAAGTGTGTGTGCACATGTGTACTGTATGTGTGATAAGGTATCAGTCAGTATGTGATTTTGTAGGAGTGTGTGTTTGTATGGAAGTGTGTGCGCACATGTGTACTGTATGTGTGATTAGGTATCAGTCAGTATGTGTGTTTGTAGGAGTGTGTGTTTGTATGGAAGTGTGTGTGCACATGTGTACTGTATGTGTGATTAGGTATCAGTCAGTATGTGTTTTTGTAGGAGTGTGTGTTTGTATGGAAGTGTGTGTGCACATGTGTACTGTATGTGTGATTAGGTATCAGTCAGTATGTGTTTTTGTAGGAGTGTGTGTTTGTATAGAAGTGTGTGTGCACATGTGTACTGTATGTGTGATTAGGTATCAGTTAGTATGTGATTTTGTAGGAGTGTGTGTTTGTATGGAAGTGTGTGTGCACATGTGTACTGTATGTGTGATTAGGTATCAGTCAGTATGTGATTTTGTAGGAGTGTGTGTTTGTGTGGAAGTGTGTGTGCACATGTGTACTGTATGTGTGATTAGGTATCAGTCAGTATGTGTTTTTGTAGGAGTGTGTGTTTGTATGGAAGTGTGTGCGCACATGTGTACTGTATGTGTGATTAGGTATCAGTCAGTATGTGTGTTTGTAGGAGTGTGTGTTTGTATGGAAGTGTGTGTGCACATGTGTACTGTATGTGTGATTAGGTATCAGTCAGTATGTGTTTTTGTAGGAGTGTGTGTTTGTATGGAAGTGTGTGTGCACATGTGTACTGTATGTGTGATTAGGTATCAGTCAGTATGTGAATTTGTAGGAGTGTGTGTTTGTATGGAAGTGTGTGTGCACATGTGTACTGTATGTGTGATTAGGTATCGGTCAGTATGTGATTTTGTAGGAGTGTGTCTTTGTGTGGAAGTGTGTGTGCACATGTGTACTGTATGTGTTATTAGGTATCAGTCAGTATGTGATTTTGTAGGAGTGTGTGTTTGTGTGGAAGTGTGTGCGCACATGTGTACTGTATGTGTGATTAGGTATCAGTCAGTATGTGTTTTTGTAGGAGTGTGTGTTTGTGTGGAAGTGTGTGCGAACATGTGTACTGTATGTGTGATTAGGTATCAGTCAGTATGTGATTTTGTAGGAGTGTGTGTTTGTGTGGAAGTGTGTGTGCACAAGTGTACTGTATGTGTGATTAGGTATCAGTCAGTATGTGTTTTTGTAGGAGTGTGTGTTTGTGTGGAAGTGTGTGGGCACATGTGTACTGTATGTGTGATTAGGTATCAGTCAGTATGTGTGTTTGTAGGAGTGTGTGTTTGTATGGAAGTGTGTGTGCACATGTGTACTGTATGTGTGATTAGGTATCAGTCAGTATCTGTTTTTGTAGGAGTGTGTGTTTGTATGGAAGTGTGTGTGCACATGTGTACTGTATGTGTGATTAGGTATCAGTCAGTATGTGTGTTTGTAGGAGTGTGTGTTTGTATAGAAGTGTGTGTACACATGTGTACTGTATGTGTGATTAGGTATCAGTCAGTATGTGTGTTTGTAGGAGTGTGTGTTTGTATAGAAGAGTGTGTGCACATGTGTACTGTATGTGTGATTAGGTATCAGTCAGTATGTGTGTTTGTAGGAGTGTGTGTTTGTATAGAAGAGTGTGTGCACATGTGTACTGTATGTGTGATTAGGTATCAGTCAGTATGTGTGTTTGTAGGAGTGTGTGTTTGTGTGGAAGTGTGTGTGCACATGTGTACTGTATGTGTGATTAGGTATCAGTCAGTATGTGATTTTGTAGGAGTGTGTGTTTGTGTGGAAGTGTGTGCGCACATGTGTACTGTATGTGTGATTAGGTATCAGTCAGTATGTGTTTTTGTAGGAGTGTGTGTTTGTGTGGAAGTGTGTGCGCACATGTGTACTGTATGTGTGATTAGGTATCAGTCAGTATGTGATTTTGTAGGAGTGTGTGTTTGTGTGGAAGTGTGTGTGCACAAGTGTACTGTATGTGTGATTAGGTATCAGTCAGTATGTGATTTTGTAGGAGTGTGTGTTTGTGTGGAAGTGTGTGTGCACATGTGTACTGTATGTGTGATAAGGTATCAGTCAGTATGTAATTTTGTAGGAGTGTGTGTTTGTATGGAAGTGTGTGTGCACATGTGTACTGTATGTGTGATTAGGTATCAGTCAGTATGTGTGTTTGTAGGAGTGTGTGTTTGTATAGAAGTGTGTGTGCACATGTGTACTGTATGTGTGATTAGGTATCAGTCAGTATGTGATTTTGTAGGAGTGTGTGTTTGTATAGAAGTGTGTGTGCACATGTGTACTGTATGTGTGATTAGGTATCAGTCAGTATGTGATTTTGTAGGAGTGTGTGTTTGTATGGAAGTGTGTGCGCACATGTGTACTGTATGTGTGATTAGGTATCAGTCAGTATGTGTTTTTGTAGGAGTGTGTGTTTGTATTGAAGTGTGTGCGCACATGTGTACTGTATGTGTGATTAGGTATCAGTCAGTATGTGTTTTTTTAGGAGTGTGTGTTTGTATTGAAGTGTGTGCGCACATGTGTACTGTATGTGTGAGTGAGGGAACATTTATGCAGGAGTGTGTGTATTTGTGTAAAAATAGGTTTTTTGGGTTCATACTGTCAATTTATATTCTTATTTTTTAAAGCCACTATTGGCTTGCTTGTCTCTCTAACTCCAACAACATAACTAAAAATGGGGCTGTAAACAGCCGTATATAGGGTACAATAACTTAATCACTTATCTTTGCTATTAATTCAATTATTATTAACTTTTTGCATTGCCCAACAATGGTGAAAAATGCCCATCCAGAAACACAGCTTCTTTTAATGCATTAGAAGTAAGGAATACTGAGCGGATGATATCAATGGTACTCAATGCATTCAATCACTTGAGTTTTTAATACTAGATGATTTTTGATAACAGAAAAAAAAATATCAACCGTGATTAGCAGCAAGATAGGCATCTACCATCATATGTGAAAAATCAATTGTGAATGACTTTTTTGCTTTTCTGCAAACATTTCTGATTACATGACTAGTTGTCACCATTACGGTTACTGTTCCAAAATACAATTCATCATATGTCTAATGACATCTTATTTTTATCAAGTGGCAAGTTGCAATTCGGTTTTCAAAGAGAATGAAAAATGTATTTTATTCACACAGTCAAAAATAAAAATGTTCTGTTTCTTTTGCTTCATCAACCGATTGTGCCACGTACAGTATTTATGGATACATGAACGTTCAGTAAATAATAAAAATAAACCTACTATCCAGTGACACTTTATTATTATTATAAATATTAATATTGTATATATTATTAAATGATTATTTCTATACTATATTATAGTATTATTATTTATAAAATGTCATCGGATGTTGTACCATCATCTTATCAATATAAAATACCTTTCTCCAAGGACAGAAATTAACATTGTAGTTTACAAATTATAAAAGTACACCAAAGTTTTATTTTACGTCTGTAGCTTCTCTTCTCAAGTTCAGTATAAAGTGTGATAGAAGTATAATCAAAAGAATAGTGTTTCATGTAGCATTATTTATGTGCGTGCCCTTTGTATAGCTCTGTTTTTCTTCATGGGACCCTGGAATATAATTAGCTTTTTGGTTCTTTTATACGCCACTTGATCCTATTTAAATGAAGCCTCTAGTGGATTGGTTGAGTTCTTTAAAGCCCAGCACAGCTTGCAGATGTCTGCTTGTTTAGACACATGGCAAAACCGGGCTTTGGGAATCCCCAGAGTCTAAAACACAAGCAGCAACTTTTTTCCATGATCCCGGTTTCAATTTTTTTTTTTAGAAATCCATTTCTCCATTTCACTTCATTACAAGCACCTATTGTTTGCCATATTTATCTGGCATCAGTGCAGCCTGTGAGTGAATACAACGTAAATGCCAGGATTACATTTTACTGTGTCCCGGCATAGTAGAAAAGAATGCCAGGAATTGTATGACAGATGGTGTTTGAATGATATTCATAACCTCTGCCCTTGGGCTTGTTTGGAGGCGTTGTTTTTGTTAGTTGTTCCAAGAGTTAAGGTTGTTGTCTGATATGTGATTATTCTGAAATAATTTTAATTATTTGCTCTGTTTTTCGACAATAGTTTCAGCCTTTTTTAATTCTAACATTTGCTAGGTTGTGACATACCACATTAGTTTTGATATGTTTGCAGGCTTCATAATCAAGGCTTGTATGCATTTGCCAGTTTTTTTCTTATAATCCATAATAAAATACATTAACACCGTCTTTGAAAAGCAAAAGCAAAATGTAAGTCATTCTCTGTTATGTGTACATTAAAATTAAAGAACATTGATAGAAATGAGAAGAAAGCATGCTCTCTACTGATTTTATGTAACTATAACAATATCCAGAGCAGACGCTATTTTTTGAAAAGTGAAAGTCTACAATGAGGAGCAAGCAGCTTAAAGGGACATGAAACCCAAACTTTTTCTTTCATGATTCAGATAGAACATACAATTTTAAACAACCGTCCAATTTACTTCTTTTATCTAATTTTCTTCATTCACTTGGTATCCTATGTTAAAAAGCTTACCTATTTAGACTCATGAATTGGGAACTAACTGCTTATTGGTGGCTGCACATATATGCCTCTTTTGATTGACTTACTAATGTGTTTAGCTAGATCCCAGTAGAGTATTGCTGCTTCTTCAAGAAAGGATACAAGAGGTAGGCTGATATTAGTTTATGCACATGTACATGTTTTTTGCAGTCTATGGTATATGCAACTATGAATAATACACTATAAACATTGTTCAAACACTATTGCCATATGGCTAAATAAATGTGTGCGCTCCTGAGCTCACCTAGAAAGCATCTATAACAAAAAAATACTAAAAGGACTAAACAAAATTGATAGTAGAAGTAGGGTTGCCAACTTTTCTTGAAGAAAATAAGGGAGACAAAAAATTACAAAATTTAATGCAGGAAATTGACAAACAATACAGTAGTTACACAAACACACACGCTCAGAGAAACGCACACCTAGAAACACACACACAACCAGAGGAACACTCTCACACACACACACAGAAACACACGCCCAGAGAAACACACACCCAGAGAAACACACACCAAGAAACACACACACAACCAGAGGAACACTCTCACACACACAGAAACACACGCCCAGAGAAACACACACCAAGAAACACACACACAACCAGGGGAACACTCTCACACACACAGAAACACACGCAAAGAGAAACACAAACCAAGAAAAACACAAACCTAGAAACACACACAGAACCAGAGGAACACTCTCACTCTCACACACACACACACACACAGAAACACACGGCCAGAGAAACACACACCCAGAGAAACACACACCAAGAAACACACACACAACCAGGGGAACACTCTCACACACACAGAAACACACGCCCAGAGAAACACACACCAGAGAAACACACACACAACCAGAGGAACACTCCTACACACACAGAAACACATGCCCAGAGAAACACACACCCAGAGAAACACACACACAACCAGAGGAACACTCACATACACACACACACACAGACACACACGCAGAAACACACACCAAGAGAAAAACAAACCAAGAGAAACACAAACCTAGAAAAACACACAACCAGAGGAACACTCTCTCACACACACACAGAAACACACACCCAGAGAAACACACACCCAACCAGAGGAACACTCTCACATGCACACACAGAAGCACATGCCCAGAGAAAGACACACCCAGAGAAACACACACCTAGAAGCACTCACACAACCAGAGGAACATTCTAACACACACAGAGAAACACACACTCAGAAATACACACTCCCAGAGAAACACTTACCCAGAAACACACACTCCCAGAGAAACACACACAGAAACACACATGCAGAGAAACACATGCCAAGAGGAACACTCATACACAAACACATACACACTGAAACTCACACATAAACATACACAGAAATTCTCTCACACATACACACAAACTCACTATTATTCCAGATATTTATTTTACAGTGTTTGCATTTTTATTACCTGCATAAAAACTATCATGACTACAAAAGATCAGCAATCCCTATACTGATTAATTACTTGCTAATGTCTATCAATAAGTAGAAAATTTAACATGTGAGAGCTATAGCTTTAATACACACCTAGATAAGTAGTAATTACATGATCCTGTCTTAACAGAAAAGGCATTTAATTAATTAAATACCACTCCAGAAAAGGTTCTAGGGATACATTATTTTTAAAGTGTAATTTTGATATTGCAAATTAAAGTATTTTTGTGCACTATTTATGGGATTACAAATTTCACAGTGACCAAAAAGGTAGAAATGTAAGCTGTCTGCCGAGATGCTTTGTATTGTTGTTATTGTTATAAGTAGGGTGAACATATCATTTTTATTTTGCTAAATATAGGGAGGGTAGTTGATATGTGAATAACATTTCATAAGAGTTGGCAGGGATGTGGAAAATTATTTTAAATATTTGCTATTGCTGATATATTAATTATACCACTGATGATCATGAATATATAGCTGACATAGGGCTAGATTAAGAGTTGCACTCTAACTATTGTGCGCAAGCGATAAGGAGAATTTTGCAGTTCCTTGCATGCATTGGAAATAGCGTGCGCATTATGACAGTAAACACGTTCACTTGAGCGCAGTCTAATCAGGTTAGGGGAACTTCAGAGCTCTGGTTAACTGTTACAAAAAAGTGAGCACAAAACACATCACAAATATGCTGTGCATAGTGAGATCTTATGTGAGTTACTGGCTGTTTGTGACACAGAGGGCGGAGTGACAGCTAATGTAAGCTGGTTATTGTCCGAGGTGTAAGATTCTCTGCATAAAGACTGACCGTAGTCATGAAATGCGTAGAAACCGTTCAATTTATCAGAGCCCATGTGACGACCTGGAAAACTACCCGCCAGTCAAAGGATCACTAAAGTCACAAAGGGAATAGGTAGGATGAGTGACGATTATAGATCAGGACGAGGTTACACAATGATATGCTTATATATTACTTTTAAAGTATGAGTGCATTATTTTACTTACTTTATAAATTGCCTTGAATTGAAGCTGTGCTGGGGTTTATATTTTTCTGTTTGTTCTTTGAAGCTGGCAGAGCAATAAGAGTGGGTCTGCTTTACTGTAAGCAGCACTTCCACTGAGGACTACTGTTACCTAGTTTTAACTGGAAAATCAGACTAGGGACTGTTTTGGAAGTGTCTGCATTGAAATCCTCTTTACAAATTCTGGTGACTATAACAGGATGACTAATAATTTCTACTCCTTCTGACTATTATTATTAAGAAGAACGTTTTTTTTAAAAAAAAAAAAAATAGGGAGTTTATTAATTTTATTAAATTAAATATTTTGGGCTAGATTACAAGTAGAAAGCAAGAGCAATATCTGCTTTTTGCGATCGCGAGAGTGCAATTGCATTTTACGCTCGTTGAGTTAGCGCAACTGAAATCCTTGCATAAAGGGTGGTGTGTTAAAAATTAGTTTAATTAAAACACGACATAAATACTTTTAAAAATACATTTTCATATAAACACTATTTGATAAAAAATATTCATATAAAAAAGTTATAAGGGTTAAAAGGTATATGGTATATGACAAGGTGTTTGACTGCAACAGGCTAAAATGTATATATACATACATATACCTATATCTAAATATCTGTATGGATATATATATATATATATATATATATATATATATATATATATAAAGTAAGTATATATATATATATATATATATATATATGTATTTATGTGTTTTACTGTATATGTACTATACATATTTCACAATCTAATTTTATTCACATACAGGATAATGTAATTGTTATTGTAAATATATATATATATATATATATATATATATATATATACTGTATATAGAAATATATTTAATAATAAAAATGTAATCTTTTCTATGTGAAGACCATAGGAATGTAAAATATGCGTAACGCGCATCAGGGTTTTATATATATATATATATATATATATATATATATATATATATATACTGTATACATAAAAAAACTATATTGTTTTGTAAGTAAAAAACATTGGAATGTGAAATATTCATAACTCCTGTTGTGTTAGCGCATGAGCGATAGGTTTTGTTTTTTTCTTCTGTGCTCTATTATTATCGTTTATTTGTAGAGCGCCAACAGATTCCGCTGCTCTACATTAACTTCTATGGGGAGAATAAGTTAACGTGGTCGTGATATTGTGAAGTTCTTTGGTTAAGGTTAGCATGCATTGGATTTCATGTGCAAAACTATTACTTCTTGTGAAGTTTAAGTTCAAGTGGTAGCTCTAAATTGTGTGCCACTTGTAATATAGCTCTTAATATTTGTCAAGTATTGTTTTTTTTATAATATTGTTTGTTTATTTGGTTTCTAAATGCACTGTTTCTGGTTTGGCAGGATCTTATATCAAGATGGAGATTATGGGTTCTATTGAAAGGACATGATATCTTCTTATATTGGATTTTAACAGTACTGAATCTGTATAGCTTGAACCCAATCCCTCAAAACATGTTATTTGCATAAAAGATGTTCAAACAAGATTGTGACTGGGTTTTTTCATGCACACTAAGTCCAAGCACGGCCACAAGTGAGCGGTTTACAGCGCTTGCATCTACATTATTGAACTAAATAGAATTGCGCCTTCATGAATGTGAGTATAATAATGTAAGCATAAGCACTTGAAAATAGATAGTGATCTCAGAAAGGATAAGTGAGGATCTGAAAACACTATCACTAGTGGAGGAAAGAGTCAAATACAATTGTGATAAAAAAAAGCTGCCTTTTTGGCTACATCGGGAGACAAAAAGGCTTCAGCCAATAGATTGTGATTGACCCATTTTTCACTAACACTGCTCACTTTAAATTAATAACAATTTTATTTTTGAGCTCATATTACACGTAGAAAGTAATACATTAATAAATACATTAATATTTGAACAAAATCTAGGGAGTGCTAAAATCTGGATGTCAAATAGCACGGGTGCGCTAAATCCGTCAAATATTAGACATCTTTGGGGGCAAACTGAAAAACTCATGTCGGCTATCACTTGAGCACTAAGCCGAAGGTGTGCTAAGCTTAAAGTGACATTGTACTCTAGATTTTTCTTTGCATAAATGTTTTGTAGATGATCCATTTATATAGTCCATCTGGTAGTATTTTTATAAAAATGTATAGTTTTGCTTATTTTTTAAGAACATTGTGCTGGTTTTCAGACTCCTAACCAAGCCCTACAGTGTCAGATGTATACACACGTTTACAGACTCCTGCAGGCTCCTGTTTATGTTATTTGTCATTTTATGTCTAAGGAAGGGGGGAGTGGGGGAGTTTCTGCTCTTTTTGTTTACCCAGACCCTTTCAGTGGGTGTCCCAGACTACTTCATCAACAGTGCTAAACTGGGAGCTTCTAAGTAAGTTTTTAAAAGGTTTTATACTGGATTTTTAGATCAGTATTTGTGCAAAATCTTCTTTATGGTAGTGTCTATTACATGCAGTTATATGAAAATTGGTGTATACTGTCCATTTAAGGTGTGCTTGCCAATTACATGAAAGAAAACATAATGTATGTAAGAACTTACCTGATAAATTCATTTCTTTCATATTGGCAAGAGTCCATGAGCTAGTGACGTATGGGATATACAATCCTACCAGGAGGGGCAAAGTTTCCCAAACCTCAAAATGCCTATAAATACACCCCTCACCACACCCACAATTCAGTTTAACGAATAGCCAAGAAGTGGGGTGATAAAGAAAGGAGAAAAAAGCATCAACAAAGGAATTTGGAAATAATTGTGCTTTAGACTCTTGCCAATATGAAGAAATGAATTTATCAGGTAAGTTCTTACATACATTATGTTTTCTTTCATGTAATTGGCAAGAGTCCATGAGCTAGTGACATATGGGATAGCAATACCCAAGATGTGGCACGCCACGCAAGTCACTAGAGAGGGAGGGATAAAAATAAAAACAGCCATTTTCCGCTGAAAAAAATAATCCACAACCCAAAATATAAGTTAATTCTCATAAATGTGAGGAAAAAACTTAAATCAAAAGCAGAAAAATCAAACTGAAACCGCTGCCTGAAGAACTTTTTTACCAAAAACTGCTTCCGAAGAAGCAAACACATCAAAATGGTAGAATTTATTAAATGTATGCAAAGAAGACTAAGTAGCAGCTTTGCAAATCTGATCAACTGAAGCTTCATTCTTAAAAGCCCAGGAAGTGGAAACTGATCTAGTAGAATGAGCTGTAATTCTCTAAGGCAGGGCTTGACCCAACTCCAAATAGGCTTGATGAATTAAAAGTTTTAACCACAAGGCCAAGGAAACGGCAGAAGCCTTCTGACCTTTCCTGGAACCAGAAAAGATAACAAATAGACTAGAAGTCTTCCTGAAATCTTTAGTAGCTTCAACATAATATTTCAAAGCTCTCACCACATCCAAAGAATGTAAAGATCTTTCAAAAGAATTCTTAGGATTAGGACACAAAGAAGGGACAACAATTTCTCTATTAATGCTGTTAGAATTTACAAACTTAGGCAGAAATTTAAATAAAGTCCGCAAAACTGCCTTAACCTGATGAAAAAAATCAGAAAAGGAGATTCACAAGAGAAAGCGGATAATTCAGAAACTCTTCTAGCAGAAGAGATGGCCAAAAGAAACAACACTTTCCAAGAAAGTAGTTTAATGTCTAAAGAATGCATAGGCTCAAACGGAGGAGCCTGTAAAGCCTTTAAAACCAAATTAAGACTCCAAGGAGGAGAAATTGATTTAATGACAGGTTTGATACGAACCAAAGCCTGCAGAAAACAATGAATATCAGGAAGTTTAGCAATCTTTCTATGAAATAAAACAGAAAGAGCAGAGATTTGTCCTTTCAAGGAACTTACAGACAAACCTTTATCCAAACCATCCTGAAGAAACTGTAAAATTCTAGGAATTCAAAAAGAATGCCAAGAGAATTTATGAGAAGAACACCATGAAATGTAAGTTTTCCAAACTCGATAATAAATCTTTCTACAAACAGATTTACGAGCCTGCAATATAGTATTAATCACTGAGTCAGAGAAACCTCTATGACTAAGCACTAAGCGTTCAATTTCCATACCTTCAAATTTAATGATTTGAGATCCTGCTGGGAAAACGGACCTTGAGAAAGAAGGTCTGGCCTTAATGGAAGTGGCCAAGGTTGGCAACTGGACATCCGAACAAGATCCGCATACCAAAAGCTGTGAGGCCATGCTGGAGCCACCAGCAGCACAAACGATTGCTCCATGATTATTTTGGAGATCACTCTTGGAAGAAGAACTAAAGACGGGAAAATATAAGCAGGTTGATAACACCAAGGAAGTGTCAATGCATCCACTGCTTCCGCCTGAGGATCCCTGGACAGATACCAGGGAAGTTTTTGTTTAGATGAGATGCCATCAGATCTATTTCTGTAATCCGCTTCCCAATTGTCTATACCTGGGATATGAACCGCAGAAATTAGACAGGAGCTGGATTCCACCCAAACAAGTAACCGAGATACTTCTTTCATAGCTTGAGGACTGTGAGCCCCACCCTGAGGATTGACCTATGTCACAGTTGTGATATTGTCTGTCTGAAAACAAATGAACGGTTCTCCCTTCAACAGAGGCAAAGACTGAAGGGCTCTGAAAACCGCACGGAGTTCCAAAACATTGATTAATAATCTCGCCTCTTGAGATTTCCAAACCCCTTGTGCTGTCAGAGATCCCCAAACAACTCCCCAACCTGAAAGACTTGCATATTTTGTGATCACAGTCCAGATTGGATGAGCAAAAGAGGCCCCTAAAGTTATACGATGGTGATCTAACCACCAAGTCAGAGATAGTCGAACATTGGGATTTAAGGATATTAATTGTGATATCCTTGTATAATCCCTGCACCATTGGTTCAGCATACAAAGCTGGAGAGGTCTCATATGAAAACGAGCAAAGGGGATCGCGTCCGATGCTGCAGTCATGAGACCTAAAACTTCCATGCCCATAGCTACTGAAGGGAATGACTGAGACTGAAGGTTCCGACAGGCTGCAACCAATTTCAAAGGTCTCTTGTCTGTTAGAGACAAAGTCATGGACACTGAATCTATCTGGAAACCTAAAAAGGTTACCTTTGTCTGAGGAAAAAAATAACTTTTTAATAAATTGATCCTCCAACCATGTCTTCGAAGAAACAACACTAGTTGATTTGTGTGAGATTCTGCAGAACGTAAAGACTGAGCGAGTACAAAGATATCGTCCAAATAAGGAAATACCGCAATACCCTACTCTCTGATTACAGAGAGTAGGGCACCTAGAACCTTTGAAAAGATTCTTGAAGCTGTCGCTGGCCAAAAGGAAGAGCAACAAATTGGTAATGATTGTCTAGAAAAGAGAATCTCAGAAAGTGATAGTGATCTGGATGAATCGGAATATGAAGATATGCATCCTGGAAGTCTATTGTGGACATATAATGCCCTTGCTGAACAAAAGGCAGAATAGTCCTTATAGTCACCATTTTGAAAGTTGGCACTCTTTCATATCGATTCAAAATCTTTAGATCCAAAACTGGTCTGAATGAATTTTCTTTCTTTGGGACAATGAATAGATTTGAATAAAACCCCAGACCCTGTTCCTGAAACGAAACTGGCATGATTACCCCTGATAAATCTAGGTCTGAAACACACTTCCGGAAAGCCTGAGCCTTTACTGGGTTTGCTGGAATGAGTGAGAGAAAAAATCTTCTTATAGGCGGTCTTAATCTGAATCCTATTCTGTACCCCTGAGAGACAATACTCTGAATCTAATGATTTTGGACCGAATTGATCAAACATCCTTTTAAGATTTTACTCTGCCCCCTACCAGCTGAGCTGGAATCAGGGCCGCACTTTCATGTGGACTTGGGGGCTGGTTTTGATCTCTTAAATGGCTTGGATTTATTCCAATTTGAAGAAGGCTTCCAATTGGAAGCAGATTCCTTGGGGGCAGGATTAGGTTTCTGTTCCTTACTTTGTCGAAAGGAACGAAAATGTTTAGAAGCTTTAGATTTACCCTTAGGTCTTTTATCCTGAGGCAAAAAACTCCCTCCCCCCCAGTGACAGTTGAAATTATTGAATCCAACTGAGAACCAAATAATTTATTACCTTGGAAAGAAAGAGATAGCAATCTGGACTTAGACATCATATCAGCATTCCAAGATTTGAGCCACAAAGCTCTTCTAGCTAAAATAGCTAAAGACATAGATTTAACATAAATTTTGATAACATCAAAAAATGGCATCACAAATGAAATTATTAGCATGTTGAATCAACTTCACAATGCTAGACAAATCATGATCCAATACATGTTGCGCTAAAGTTTCCAACCAAAAAGTTGAAGCAGCTGCAATATCAGCCAAAGAAATTGCAGGCCTAAGAAGATGACCTGAATAAAAATAAGCTTTCCTTAGATAAGATTCAAGTTTCCTATATAAAGGAACTTTAAAAGAAGTACTATCTTCCATAGGAATAGTAGTACATTTAGCAAGAGTAGAGATAGCCCCATCAACTTTGGGGATCTTTTCCCAAAATTCCAATCTAACTGCTGGCAAAGGATAAAAAAATTTAAACCTTGAAGAAGGAATAAAAGAAGTACCAGGCCTATTCCATTCTTTAGAAATCATATCAGAAATAGCACCAGGAACTGGAAAAAACCTCTGGAATAACCACAGGAGGTTTATAAACAGAATTTAAACGTTTACTAGTTTTAATATCAAGAGGACTAGTTTCCTCCATATCTAAAGTAATCAACACTTCTTTTAAGAAAGAACGAATATACTCCATTTTAAATAAATAAGAGGATTTGTCAGTGTCAATATCTGAGGCATGATCTTCTGAATCAGATAGATCCTCATCAGAGAAGGATAATTCAGTATGTTGCTGGTCATTTGAAATTTCATCAACCTTATGAGAAGTTTTAAAAGACCTTTTACGTTTATTAGAAGGAATGGCAGCCAAAGCCTTCTGAATAGAATCAGAAATAAATTCTTTTAAATTTACAGGTATACCTTGTGCATTAGATGTTGAGGGAACAGCAACAGGTAATGAACTACTACTGATGGATACATTCTCTGCATGTAAAAGATTATCATGACAACCATTACAAACCACAGCTGGAGGTATAACCCCCACAAGTTTACAACAAATGCACTTAGCTTTGGTAGAACTGTTATCAGGCCGCAGGGTTCCAACAGTGATTTCTGAGACAGGATCAGATTGAGACATCTTGCAAATGTAAGAGAAAAAAACAACATATAAAGCAAAATTATCAATTTCCTTATATGGCAGTTTAAGGAATGGGAAAAAATGCAAACAGCATAGCCCTCTGACATAGGAAAAAGGCAGTAGGCAAATAGAAATGGGGTCTTAAGTGATGAAAATATTTGGCGCCAAGTATGATGCCCAACAAACAGAAAAATATTTTTTGGTGCCAAAAAACGTCCGGAAACAACACACTTGCGTCATAGATGATGCAACCTTGTGAAAGGACTCGGCGTCAACTAAGACGCCGGAAATGACGAATTTGCATCAACGAACGTAACTTCGCGCCAAAAAAATCTTGCGCCAAGAATGACGCAATAAACTCTGGCATTTTGCGCCCTCACGAGCCTAATGCTGCCCGCGAAATTAAAAGACAGTCAATTATAAAAAGAGACTATACCCCAGGTAAGAAATACATTTTTCATAAAAAAGCATTTCCTAGATATGAAACTGACAGTCTGCGAAAGTAAATATACTGAAAACCTGAATCATGGCAAATATAAGTACAATACATATATTTAGAACTTTATATAAATGCATAAAGTGCCAAACCATAGCTGAGGTGTCTTTAGAAATAAAAACATACTTACCAAAAGACACCCATCCACATATAGCAGATAGCCAAACCAGTACTGAAACGATTATCAGTAGAGGTAATGGTATATGAGGGTATATCGTCGATCTGAAAAGGGAGGTAGTAGATGAATCTCTACGACCGATAACAGAGAACCTATGAAATAGATCCCCGTGAGGAAGACCATTGTATTCAATAGGTGATACTCCCTTCACATCCCTCTGACATTCACTGTACTCTGAGAGGAATCAGGCTTCAAAATGCTGAGAAGCGCATATCAACGTAGAAATCTTAGCACAAACTTACTTCACCACCTCCATAGGAGGCAAAGTTTGTAAAACTGAATTGTGGGTGTAGTGGGGGTGTATTTATAGGCATTTTGAGGATTGGGAAACTTTGCCCCTCCTGGTAGGATTGTATATCCCATACGTCACTAGCTCATGGACTCTTGCCAATTACATGAAATAAATTGATGGGGGTTTTTTGTAAAAAGTATATGGAAACATATTTGTATCCACTATATATGACAAGTTCTAATACACAAAAATAAAACACGAATATGAATGTTAATGTATCTCTCCCTCATATATATACTGTATATATATATATATATATATATATATATATATATATATATATATATATATATAAAAATATATACATATATAGTTGGAATCAAAATTATTCAATCCCTATTGCAATATACTGACTTTCAGATGTTTGCAATGAAAAAATCAAACAAAAGCAATTGAAATAGCTCAACACAACGAATGCTTTTGGAATAGCTCAACACAACGAATGCTTTTGGAATAGCTCAACACAACGAATGCTTTTGAAATAGCTCAACACAACGAATGCTTTTGAAATAGCTCAACACAACGAATGCTTTTGAAATAGCTCAACACAACGAATGCTTTTGGTTTCCCCAAATTCAACAGAAAATGCAACTTTTAATGAATTCTGCAGTCTCAAATTATTCAACCCCCCGAATAGAATCCCTCACAACAGCACAAATGTGCAAAACAGGTGTTGTCTCAAGCACACCTAATGCAACTAATCAAGGGCTTGATTAGTTGCACCAGTTCTGCTTTAGCTAGAGCACATGAAATATCTGAACTGGCTAGGGGTTTGTTGAGAGTCACGTTTGACTGCTTGTTAGAAATATGGCTAAGCCAAAAGAATGGTCCAAAAAGATAAGAGAAAAGACCAATGCCCTTGGAACAGGATACAAAAAGATAACAAAGGCATTGAATGTTCCTAGGAACATAAGAAATATCAGTCGTGTTAAGACTCTCTTATTTTACCATTCACTTGTAATACTAGATTATAGGCTATTCTTAGAGCAAGGTTACATTAAGGATAACTTGTATTCTAGCCCATAGTCTACAAAAGAACATTTACTCCTATAAATTGCCTATGTTAGGATTGAGCTAAAGTGGCAAAAATTGCCATTTAGTGCCAGCATTATTGTGTTGTTCATTGTTGTATTTTGGAAATTAACATTTGATAACTTGATGGGTTGTACATAAAGGACCAGATGTTACAATGTAGAGCAGTCTGTATTTGTCAATAAATGTCAGAATGTGTGTGTCAGTTAATGACTGTAAATGAAAGTCTGTGTTTTATGCGTGTATGGATTTAAAGGGACACTCTAGTCAAAATTAAACTTTCATGATTCAGATAGGGCATGTAATTTTAAACAACTTTCCAATTTACTTTTATCATCAAATGTGTTTGTTCTCTTGGCATTCTTTGTTGAAAGCTAAACCTAGGTAGACTCATATTCTAATTTCTAAGTCTGTGAAGACAGCCTCTTATCTCAACAGTTTTTCACAGCTAGAGTGCTAGAGGGCATTAACATGTGTCATATAGATAACATTGTGCTCATGCCCGTGGAGTTACTTGTGAGAAGGCACTGATTGGCAGAAGTGCAAGTTTGTCAAAAGAACTGAAATAAGGGGGCAGTCTGAAGATGTTTAAATACAAGGTAATCACAGAGGTAAAAAGTATATTAATATAACTGTGTTGGTTATGCAAAATTGGGGAATGAGTAATAAAGGGATTATCTATCTTTTTAAACAATAAAAATTCTGGAGTAGACTGTCCCTTTAGAACGTTGCAAACATAAAGTGCACATCCTTTGACAGCACATGCTCAAATAACACATTTACCATTAGGCTGTTTATTATATGCTAGCTCTTGATTAAACTGCAATTCAATCTTTCTTTTATACTAAATGAATAGTTAGATATATTACTGTGGCATATAAAAAGCAATAATTATCAGCACCACAATATATATATATATATATATATATACACAGTACAGTATATAACTTTTGAAGTTTATTTCTAGCTGAGGAAGTGTGATACTTGTAGGAATGTATTTTCTTCCAGTGTTTGCTTTTTGCAACAGAGTGTTGCTGCAGTGTCACTCTTTTCAGTTTTGTTTAAAGTGATGGTAAACTCTCCCCTTTATGAAAACAGATACGGAATATTACTGATATTTTAGATGGAGTTTATTTCATCAGTTATAATGAAGATATGCTATATATTCAAATACCCCTCTCTCCAGCCGCCCATTTCAAAAGCCATATTTTTCGTAAACTAAAGGTTTGAACTATTCTCTTATCAGCGCTCCCACCTTTAGGCACGTTTGTTCTAGCTACAGCGCTGATTGGAGAACAGTTTAAACCGTTAGCAGAAAGCTATAATTACTTTTTGCAATTGGCGGCCAGAGCGCAGGGTATTTGAATTTCAGCACTATATTAAAAAGTAAGTTATAGCGCATCTTCATTACAACTAATAAATTAAACTCCATCTAAAATATCACTAACATTCCGGATCTGTTTTCACATAGGGGAGAGTTTACCATCACTTAAAAAGGTATTATTAAAAAATCATTGTGTGATTTTCCTATTCATATATAGGTTAAGCTATATGCTTTATGTTTACTTATCTTATTGACTTATATATAAGCGTTATACTCGTGTACAGTATTTTTTCTTTAAAATGCTTTGTCTTTTATTACTTACTTTATACTATTTTTTCTAAATACGCAAACTGTATTTGCATTTTCTATAACAGGCGGCATCATTTCAGGAACTAAATGAGTGAATTCAGAGCCTATTTTTGTCAGCCATAAAATGAAGTAATGAATTTAATGCTTCAGAAAGAACCTAGATTGACAGTTCTAAATTAATGCTGCACAAGAATTTGACAGAGATAGGATATGATAGCCTCATCTCAGTCTTCAATCAAAAGTAGTAATAGCTATTATGGAGATATTTGCGATAACATAAACATAGGAGCTGAACTTATTATTATTATTATGTTATTATTATTTTTACTAATGATAGTAAAAATCACTAATATATTTATACCATTTTACAAAAGTAATACATAAAGGGACAGATGACGAGTGCATCGCTAACAGTTACGTGCAAGCAAAAAGAAAATTTATGCTTACCTGATAAATGTATTTCTTTTTTGACACAATGAGTCCACGGATCATCTAATTACTAATGGGATATTCACCTCCTGGTCAGCAGGAGGAGGCAAAGAGCACCACAGCAGAGCTGTTAAATAGCTCCTCCCTTCCCTCCCACTCCAGTCATTCGACCGAAGTTAGGAAGAGAAAGGAAAAACCAAGGTGCAGAGGTGTCTGAAGTTTACAAAACCCCACAACTTGTCTAAAAACATAGGGCAGGCCATGGACTCATCGTGTCAAAAAATAAATAAATTTATCAGGTAAGTATACATTTTCTTTTCTTTTTTAAGACATGATGAGTCCACGAGCATCTAATTACTAATGGGATTCAATACCCAAGCTAGAGTACACAGATTATACGGGAGGGACAAGACAGGGAACCTAAACGGAAGGCACCACTGCTTGAAGAACCTTTCTCCCAAAAGCAGCCTCAGCCGAGGCAAAAGCGTCAAATTTGTAGAACTTTGAAAAAGTGTGAAGAGAGGACCAAGTTGCAGCCTTGCAAATCTGTTCCACAGAAGCCTCATTTTTGAACGCCCATGAGGAAGCAACAGCCCTCGTGGAATGAGCCGTAATTCTCTCTGGTGGCTGCTGTCCAGCAGTCTCATATGCAAACCATATGATACTCTTCAGCCAAAAAGAAAAAGAAGTAGCCGTAGCTTTCTGTCCCTTACGTTTTCCTGAAAAAAACACAAACAAAGAAGAATACTGACGAAAGTTCTTAGTCGCCTGCAGGTAAAACTTCAAAGCATGGACCACGTCCAAATTGTGTAAGAGACGTTCCTTCAGAGAAGAAGGATTAGGACACAAGGACGGAACAACAATCTCCTGATTAATGTTCCGATTAGAAACAACCTTAGGAAGAAATCCTATTTTAGTACGTAAAACTACCTTATCTGAATGGAAAATAAGGTAAGGAGACTCATACTGCAATGCCGAGAGCTCTGACACTCTTCGAGCAGGAGAAATATCAACAAGAAATAAAACTTTCCAAGATAACAACTTAATATCTAAGGAATGCATAGGCTCAAACCGAGTCCCTTGAAGAACTTTGAGAACTAAATTAAGACTCCATGGAGGAGTAACTGGTTTGAACACAGGCTTGATCCTGACCAAGGCCTATCAAAATGATTGAACATCTGGGACATCTGCCAGACGTTTGTGCAACAAAATAGATAAAACAGAGATTTGACCCTTTAGAGAACTTTTCAAGACCCATCTCCAAACCCTCTTGGTGAAAGGACAAAATGAGTAGCCCTTGGATTCACACCAATAGAGATATTTACGCCATATCTTATGATAAATCTTCCTAGTTACAGACTTACGAGCCTGAATCATGGTCTCTATGACCGAGTCAGAAAAACCTCGCTTGGATAGAATTAAGCATTCAATCTCCAAGCAGTCAGCTTCAAAGAAACTAGATTTGGGTGAAGGAAGGGCCCTTGAATTAGAAGGTCCTTCCTCAATGGAATTCTCCAAGGTGGCAGAGATGACATGTCCACCAAATCCTGCGAGGCTAAGCCGGTGCAATGAGGATCGCCGACGCCCTCTCCTGATTGATTCGAGCAATGACTTGAGGAAGAAGCGCAAACGGAGGAAATAGGTATGCTAGACTGAAGGTCCAAGGCACTGCCAGAGCATCTATCAGCTCCGCTTGGGGGTCCCTGGAGCTCAACCTGTATCTCGGGAGCTTGGCATTCTGATGAGATGTCATGAGATCTAATTCCAGCTGACCCCACTTGACAATCAGGCTGGAGAAAACTTTGAGATTGAGTTCCCACTCCCCCAGATGAAAGGTTTGCCTGCTCAGGAAGTCCGCCTCCCAGTTGTCCACCCCTGGGATGTGGATCGCCGACAGACAGCAAGAATGGGTCTCTGCCCACTGAATTATTTTGGTTACTTCTGTCATCGCTAAGGAACTCCTCGTTCCTCCCTGATGATTGATGTAAGCCACAGATGTTATGTTGTCCGACTGGAACCTGATTAACTGAACCGAGGCCAACTGGGGCCAGGCCAGAAGAGCATTGAAGATCACTCTCAGCTCCAGAATGTTTATAGGAAGAACAGACTGAGTCCAAAATCCCTGAGACTTTAGGGAGCCCCAGATTGCTTCCCACCCTAGAGGGCTGACGTCTGTTGTCACAATCACCCAAGATGGTCTGCGAAAACAGGTTCCCTGGGAAAGATGATCCAGAGACAACCACCATTGAAGAGAATGCCTCTTCTCCTGCTCCAGTAAAATTCGAGGAGACAAATCCGCATAATCTTCATTCCATTGCCTGAGCATGCTTAACTGCAGAGATCTGAGGTGGAACCAAGCAAACGGGATGATGTCCATTGCCACCACCATCAGCCCGATTACCTCCATGCACTTAGCCACTGATGGCCGAGGAGTGGACTGAAGGACTCGACAAGTATCGATAATCTTTGATTTCCTGACTTCTGTCAGAAAATCTTCATTGATAAGGAATCTATTACAGTTCCCAAGAAAGTTACTCTTGTATTTGGGACTAAGGAACTCTTTACCAAATTTACCTTCCACCCGTGAGATCGCAACATCATGTCCATTTGGGATCTTGCTTGATCTAAAGATGGCGCTTGGACGAGGATGTCGTCCAGATATGGTGCCACTGCAATGCCTTTTAATCGAAGCACTGTGAAGATTCTGGGAGCTGTGGCAAGACCCGAAGGAAGAGCCACAAACTGGAAGTGCTTGTTCAGAAAGGCAAATCTTAGGAACTTGTGATGCTCCCTGTGAATGGGGACATGCAGGTATGCATCCTTTAAATCCACAGTTGTCATAAATTGGCCCTCTTGGATCAAAGGAAGAATGGAATGAATAGTTTCCATCTTGAAAGATGGTACTCTGAGGAATTTGTTTAGACTTTTGAGATCTAAAATCGGCCTGAAGGTTCCCTCTTTTTTGGGAACCACGAACAGATTACAATAGAATCCCAGACCCTGTTCCTGTACTGGAACGGAACAATCACTCTTAGGTTGGAAAGGTCTCTTATGCAGTGTTAGAACCAAAACCAATCCTGAATGGAATGAAAAGAGGCGCCAATAGGGTGATAACGTATAAACAAAGTCAGTTACAGCAAGCGACGATGATTATACTCACAAACAAGGCGGCACTGGATTGTGCCAGAACCAGCAGACCGGGACCTAATCGTCGCCCGGCAGACAAACACTCGATAGGAAACTCCAAGATGTCACGTGGGACCCTTCAGCCAATCAGGTACGGGAACACGTCCACACCTTGCTCCGGACGGCCGCTCCACCAATCCACAGACGGCCTGGATACACACCTTCCTCCCCTGAGATCAAAGCAGGATGACCGTATTCAGTGAATACTTTGTAAGATACACAGGGCGGATGGTGCTAGCGTCCGATATCCACCAGACCAAGGAACTTAAAAACGGAATCACAGGAAAGGACTCCAAAGGGGTGTAATTAAAATAATTTATTAAAAGTTTTAAAAAGAAACCAGCAACGCATTTCTCAGCTGCACAGAGCCGTTTCATCAGGCTGTACTAATGTTTTACACACACCTGCTGTATTAATACCCCTCTGGACCAATGAAAACACTACTTCGTAGAACACTTCCCCATTGACAATGTTGTTATATCACATATTAACAAGAGAATTTTCTATACAACTTAATGCTAGATGCTAGTTATTTATATCATCAAAAACATTTAACACATATTAGTAACAATATTGTATTAAATTTACCTCTCTCTTTGTCTGGTCTGCATAAAATCTTGAAAGCAGAAACCTGCCTCTGGGAGGAAAACCTTTGAACTCTAACTTGTATCCCTGGGACACAATTTCACAATTGCCCAGGTATCCTGAATGTCTCGAACCCAAGCCTGAATGAAAAAGGAAAGTCTGCCCTCTACAAGATCTGGTCCCGGATCAGGGGCATGCCCTTCATGCTGTCTTAGATTCAACAGTAGGCTTTCTGGATTGTTTTCATTTATTCCAGGTGTGATATACCTTTAAGGCATATCCCCTCCTATCTACTTCCTGTGCCTATTTAAGTTCACTTTCAACAAGGATTGTTGCCTGATAATTGATGATCTTTTCTCAGCTGATGTGTGCTTTCCTTGCAGGTCAGGCACTACTTGCAGTGCCAATTGTTACCAGCTCTTGTGAATTCCTTTTGTTGTTCAGCAGCTCTCTTTTGAGCCTATAGTTGATGGAGTTTTACCTCTTCCTAATTCTGGCTGAGTTTACACATAATCTCTGTTTCCTATCTCTGGATACCTGCAGCTAATCTACGGACTCACTAAACACAGAAAGGAAACTGGCTCCACCTCTCAACTCCTCTCTCTGCACATAACTAAGTCAGTGTACTTCAACAGCATGAAAATAAAGTAATTTCACCTCTGCATCATATCATCCGGATTAAGGTACTCTGTAAATAAATTATACTTTCAGTCTTACCTTTTACATGTGATCTGGAACTTTCTTCCATGCTGATCTATGGTACTAATTTTGTGTAAGGTGCAGATTCCCGTTTGGACACTCTCATTCACACCTGTTTTTGTTAACAAATTATTGTACATCTCACATTGTTGCCAAACTAATAGGAAACAATCTTGCTCATTGTACTTCTGGACTGAATTTAACTTTCATTTATTAAGTCATACATATGAACTGCCTTCCTCTCTCATAAGATACTTAATTTCATTTGTATCTACACAACTACACTGATGCAGCAAGGGTTTATTAACTTTTAAATCCTATTACTCAGCAGATTGTTTCTGCCCTGATAATAACTGCTCACCCTATTTTGCCCAGTATATCTAAAAGTGGTTTCTGGGTTCACATATAAAAGAGCAACAATCCTGCATATAAAAGATATTAGCAATTCAGGATTATCTGTATATTTCAAAGTTTAGATTATAACAGTTTATAACATAATTATCAGGCCTAAAAAAAGAAATATGGAAAATCCTGAACAAATTATAGATGGATCCTAATAAGATTAATAACCAATTTGCCAGTCTAAATCAAAAGATAGATTATCTGGCTCATGGTTTGACTGAGGTATAGGCTGAAAACACAGTTTTAAAAGCCTTGATAAAAGACTGCATGTCAGCAAAACAACCAGAGACTCCAGAACCCCATATAAACTTACCAACTCCATTCTCAGGCAAACTTACGGAATTCCGTAATTTCAGAAATGCCTGCAATCACCTGTTCACTCTTAAACCCTGCGCATATCACACAGAAAGAATCAAGGTGTGCACTACAATATCATTTTTAACAGGAGAGCCCAGATCCTGGGCAAGCAGATTCTTTGAGTCTAATGACCCCATACTAGACTCCTTACAGGATTTTTTCTTGGCTATGGCCAGTCTGTATGAAGACTCAAACACTCAGCTAAATGCAGAAAATAAACTATGCAATTTAAAACAAGGGAAAAGAACAGTAGAAGAATATATATTTTCAGATGTGGGCGAAGGATTCCCAATGGAACCAGATAAGCTTGCGGAATCAATTCCGTTTAGGTCTCTCTGAGTCTCTTAAGGATGATCTCTCACGGCTAGACTTACCAGATACTCTAACTGGATTAATTAAGTTGAGTACAACTTTGGACAGAAGACTCAGAGAATGAAGGGCAGAGAGAGGCAGTTATGACTATACCCCAAGACTTTCCAATGCTACCTCCACTATGTCAGATAAGACACTTTCTTATCCCACTCCAATGGAAATCGGAACACCTAAAGGACCTCTATCTCAAGAGGAAAAGACAAGAAGAAGATTGTCAAACTTATGTCTTTACTGTGCCAATAAAGAACACACAGTATCCACTTGTCCCTTATTGGCAAAACAAAAGAAGGGTAAGGAAAAATTAAATACCCATATATTCAGAATGCAAAATCCAACTCAACTCACTATTCCTCTCTCTTGGCAGTGGGATCAACAGCTCATTCAGACCATGGCGCTGATTGACTTAGGGGCTTTGGGAATCTTCATAAACACTGATTTTGTAGTAAATAATAAAATACCCACTGTGTGCAAGCATACACCTGTCTTTGTCAAGTTAATTGATGGATCTTTCATTCAAAAAAGGTGCAATAACCCATCACACAATCCCATTATTACTAGTGACACCAAAGGGACATACTGGGGCCTATTTTTCAAGCCGTCAACCGCAAATATGCCGGAATTCCGCAGTGTAATTGTGGAGAGGCTGATTCGCTTTATTTATCAAAGGCTACAGACCGGCAAAAGTTGAATTTTGTGACGTAACATAAGATCTGTCGGTCTCAGTCCGGCACAGATCGATGCTTACGTCACTACAGATGTTTCGAATGCAAATTCGGCACTATCTGACTACTTTTGCTCGTTATCAAAAATCTACAAGATACACTCAGCACTATTCCGGTCCAGCATACCTGGTTTTCAATCTGCCGCCCTGGAGGCGGCGGATGCCATAGGAATCAATGGGAGTCTGAAGCAGCGAGAGCTATGTTTGCTGCTGCCCGATATCCCATTGATTCCTATGGGAGATTATAAGTAACGTTTACACCGTAACATGTACCCCGAGTCTAAACACCGCTAATCTGCTACCCCCTACAGCGCCGCCCCTACATCGCCATAAACTAAATTAACCTATTAACCCCTAAACCTAACAACCCGCTAACTTTATATTAAATATTAATTCATCCCTATCTTATTAAAAATTTAAACTTACCTTTAAAATTAAATTAAACTATATTAAATTAATAATTAACCTACCCTAATTATTATAATAAAATTACATTAAACTATATTAAATTACTAATTAATCTACACTAACCTATTATAATAAAATTACATTAAACTATGTTAAAATAAAAATTAACCTACTCTAACTTTTAAACTAAAATTACATTAAACTACAAATTAAACTAACTATATTCTATATTTAAACACCTAACCCTATTTAAATAATTTAAATCTACACTAAAAAAATTACTGTTACAAATCTTTTACAACTAAGTTACCAAAAATAACAAACACTAAGTTACACAAAAAAATAAACACTAAGTTACAAAAAAATAAAAAAGAAATTATCAAAGATTTAAACTAATTACACCTAATCTAAGGGCCCTATGAAAATAAAAAAGCCCCCCCCCCCCAAAAAAAAAAAAAAAAACCTAACCTACGACAAACTGAAAATAGTCCTTAAAAGGGCCTTTTGTGGGGCATTGCTCCAAAGAAATCAGCTCTTTTACCTGTAAAAAAAAAATACAAATACCCCCCAAATAAAAAGCTAACTACAAAAACCTAAGATCACCATTGCCCTGAAAAGGGCATTTGGATGAGCATTGCCCTTAAAAGGGCATTTAGCTCTTTTGCAGCCCAAAACCCTAATCTAAAAATAAAACCCGCCCAATAAACCCTTAAAAAATCCTAACACTAACCCCTGAAGATCGACTTAAAGTTTTGAAGACCCGACATCCATCCTCCAAGAAGCCGGGAGAAGTCTTCATCCAAGCGGCAAGAGGTCCTCCAAGAAGCCGGCCGAAGTCTTCATCCAAGCCCGCAGAAGTATTCACCCAGACGGCATCTTCTATCTTCATCCATCCGGCACGGAGCGGGTCCATCTTTAAGACATCCAACGCAGAGCATCCTCTTTTTCCAATGGACTAACGACAAATAAAGGTTCCTTTAAATGACGTCTTCCAAGATGGTGTCCCTTAGATTCTGATTGGCTGATAGAATTCTATCAGCCAATCGGAATTAAGGTAGAAAAAATCCTATTGGCTGTTGCAATCAGCCAATAGGATTGAGCTCACATTCTATTGGCTGACTGGAATAGCCAATAGAATGCAAGCTCAATCCTATTGGCTGAATGCAACAGCCAATAGGATTTTTTCTACCTTAATTCCGATTGGCTGATATAATTCTATCAGCCAATTGGAATCTAAGGGACGTCATCTTGGATGACGTCATTTAAAGGAACCTTCATTCGTCGTTAGTCCGTCGGAAGAAGAGGATGCTCTGTGTTGGATGTCTTGAAGATGTATGAAGACTTCGGCCTGCTTCTTGGAGGACTTCTTGCCACTTGGATGAAGACTTCTCCCAGCTTCTTGGAGGATGTCAGATCTTCAAAACTGTAAGTCGATCCTCAGAGGTTAGTGTTAGGATTTTTTAAGGGTTTGTTGGGTGGGTTTTATTTTTAGATTAGGGTTTTGGGCTGCAAAAGAGCTAAATGCCCTTTTAAGGGCAATGCCCATCCAAATGCCCTTTTCAGATCAATGGGGAGCTTAGGTTTTTTTAAGTTAGCTTTTTATTCGGGGGGTTAGTTGTGTGGGTGGTGGGTTTTACTGTTGGGGGTGTTTGTATTTATTTTTTACAGGTAAAAGAGCTGATTTATTTGGGGAATGCCCCGCAAAAGGCCCTTTTAAGGGCTATTTGTAGTTTATTGTAGGTTAGGGTTTTTTTTATTTGGGGGGGGGGGGCTTTGTTATTTTCATAGGGCCCTTAGATTAGGTGTAATTAGTTTAAATCTTTGATAATTTCTTTTTTATTTTTTGTAACTTAGTGTTTATTTTTTTGTGTAACAGTATTTGTTATTTTGGTAAATTAGTTGTAAGTTTTATGTAACTTAGTAATTTTTTAGTGTAGATTTAAATAATTTAAATAGGGTTAGGTGTTTAAATATAGAATATATTTATTTTAATTTGTAGTTTAATGTAATTTTAGTTTAAAAGTTAGGGTAGATTAATTTTTATTTTAACATAGTTTAATGTAATTTATTATAATAGTTAGTGTAGATTAATTAGTAATTTAATATAGTTTAATGTAATTTTAGTATAATCGTTAGGGTAGGTTAATTATTAATTTAATATAGTTTAATTTAATTTTAAAGGTAAGTTTAAATTTATAATAAGATAGGGATGAGTAAATATTTAATATTAAGTTAGCGGGTTGTTAGGTTTAGGGGTTAATAGGTTAATTTAGTTTATGGCGATGTGGGGCCTGGCAGTTTATGAGTTAATAACTTTATTTAGTTGCGGTGGGCTCCGGGAGCAGAGGGATAGGGGTTAATAACATAATGTAGGTGGCGGCGGTGTAGGGGGCAGCAGATTAGGGGTTAATAAGTATACTGTAGGTGGTGGTGGGCTCCGGGAGCGGAGGAATAGGGGTTAATAATTTATTAGAGTGGCGGTGGGCTCCGGGAGCAGTGGTTTAGGGATTAATAACTTTATTTAGTTGCAGTGGGCTCCGGGAGCGGTGGTATAGTAGTTAAACAGTTTAGTATAGTGGCGGTGTTTAGTGACAGGGTACAAATAAAGCTGTGAAAAAGACGAATAGCAGCGAGATTGATGACTGTTAGTTAACAACAGTCCGCTGCTCATCGCCCCGTACTTGGTGCACGGCTTTTTGACAGCTTTTTTGTTAACTATGGAGAGCGTATTCAGGTCCACGGCCGCAATGTTAGGCAATATTAGGCGAGCGTATTGGTGCCGTCGTATTCAGCACAGTTGACGACTTTATAAATAGGCCCCACTGAGAATGTTTCCTTTGATATTATACCAATATCTTCATACTCAGTAGTATTGGGTTACTCCTGGCTACATTTACACAATCCCACTATAGATTGGACTCTCAATGACATTAGATTAGGTTCTAACTATTGTAAGAACACTTGTTACCCTCATGTCTCTATATCCAATGTTGAGACTACAGTACCAGAGGTATACCAGGATTTGTTTGACGTATTTAACCTTAAAGAAGCAGAACACCTTCCTCCACATAGGCCTTTTGACTGTCCAATTGATATCCTTCCAGGCTCACAAATCCCATACAGAAAGATTTACCCATTATCGCAAAACGAACTTACCCACTTACGTACATATCTAGACAAAAGTTTAAGAAAAGGTTTTATCTCTCACTCAACATCTCCAGCTGCTGCTGGGATATTTTTCGTAAATATTAAATATGACAGTTTAAGGCCAATAATAGATTACAGAGCACTTAATGCTATTACTGTAAAGAATCATTATCCTTTGCCTCTTATTCCAGAGTTACTAGAACATCTTTCTAAGGCAACCATTTATACAAAATTAGATCTAAAAGGTGCATATAACCTCGTTCGGATCAAAAAGGGAGATGAATGGAAAACAGCCTTCAGAACCAGATATGGGTTATATCAGTACAACGTTATGCCTTTTTGTTTGGCTATATAATGCCACAGCTACGTTTCAGCATTTTGTCAATGAGATATTTTGAGCCCTTATCGACATATGTGTTATCATTTACCTCGATGATATCCTCATATACTCCACAGAACTTCAAGAACATGAGAAACATGTACGTTGGGTTTTGACAAGGTTGTGAGAACATAAACTCTTCGCAAAAGTTGAAAAATGTAGTTTCCATGTAAAGAAAATCAAGTTCCTTGGCTACATAATCTCCCCTGGAATGATTCAAATGGATCCAGATAAAATTAAAACTATCACTGACTGGCCCCAACCTACTTCAGTGAAAAAACATCAGAGATTCATTGGTTTCTCAAATCTTTACCGGAAATTCGTTAAAAACTTCTCTAGTATAATCAAACCTTTGACCCAACTCACAAGTAAATATAAAAAATTTGTATGGACCTCTCAAGCTAAAGAAGCCTTCTCCCATCTAAAAGAAAGCTTCATAACTGTCATGGTTATAGCTGTATACCTTTAAGACCTATTACAGCCCCCTATAAAAGTCTCCTCCTCCTGTGACTCAGTGCTAGGTAATTTGATTTTCAGTGTAGACATGCATCTCCTGTCTGATACTTCTAGCCTTATGAATCTCATTGTCAGTTTAGCTATGTATCTGCACACCTTGTTAAAGTAATAACCTCTGCATCTAATATTCTCTGCAGCACTAACCAACTTCAAAACTTAAGCAGATACGGATCCCTTCAAGTCTTTTGTATGCTGTGGGAACTCACCGCTTCATATTCCATACCTAAAGGTAACCTGAGCAACTCTCTCCCTGTCAGCAGCGCAGCTTTCCTCTGCACACTCCCTTGCCAGCAACCACGCTGACTGTGACGTCATCGGACGCCGCCTCAGCTCAGAACTTCACTTAGGACTGTTTGTGATTGTTGCTACATTTATATCAAGCTTTCATAACGCTTTAAACCTCTGCATGTGCTTAAAGACTGTTGCAATACAAACAACAAATTAACCCTTTGCTTCACTTGGGACTGTTTGTGATTGTTGCTACATTTATTTCTAGCTCTCAAAAATAGAAAATTGCCTTTCACTGAATATCCACATCTTTAGTTACTGAAGTAATTGGTATATCAGTATTTCCACAAGCCAAGGTGAAACAAGTTGTTATTTTCAAAGTTAGTCAAATCCTTACTAATTTGTTGCCTGTTACTTCATATATCATTTGTATACAGGCTGTTTAAAATATTATCTCTTTTGTTAATAGGGATCCTGATTTGGGCATTGCTCTTATCTCCCTATATTTACCATCTAATGACTGTAAAGTCATCCCCCAGTCTGTGAGCATAACAGGACTTAGAAGGTTTCTTTTGAGTCCGAGGTTTGGTGTGAGACTGGGTGGTTTTCGGTAAAAACCTGCTTGTACATTACTTTCAGTAGTTCGAATCAAAGACTTATAGGAAAACATTGTTATAAAATTCTCAATCCTTACAATAACAGCCCCCATCCTAAAACTGCCGATTCATAATCTACAGTTTGTCTTAGAAGTAGATGCATCAGATTCTGGTATTGAGGCAGTCTATACTGATCACAAGAACTTAGAGTATTTAAGAAAGAATAAAACTCTGTCATACCGACAAGTAAGATGGGCTCTGTTCATGGACAGATTTGACTTCCGCATTACCTACAGACCAGGAGCACTTAATACCAAAGCTGATGCCTTGTCTAGGATTCACAACCTGAACAAGACCTACTCAACCTCATCATACCCCCCGAGAAGATTTTAGGCATGCTTGGATCATTTGAAAGAGAAATCCTTGAACACCTAAAACAAGAACTCAAAATCCCTGATAACTGTATTCAAGACTCAACTTCAGGTCTTTATTACCATAACAAGAAACTATACATACCTAAACCCCTTAGACACCTCATTCTTAAACATTACCATGACATTTCTGGTGGCCTGACATGGAAAAACTAATACACGAGTACGTCACAACTTGTGACACTTGTAGTAGAAATAAACTCGATCATAAGAAACCCATTGGTTATCTAATGCCTTTACCGATACCCAATATACCCTGGTCTACTGTCTCAATGGATTTCATTGTGGATCTACCTGTATCTCAACAATGCAATACAATACTTGTAGTTATTGAACATTTGACTAGATTAGCACATTTCATACCCCTCAAAAGTTTACCCACTGCCATGACAACAGCAAAAGTCTTCCTAGACTCTATAGTTTGTTTACACGGCTTACCAACAACTATAATTACTGACAGAGGAACCCAATTTACCTCAACTTTTTGGAGATCTTTATGTAAAATACTACAGATAGATGACAGATTTTCTACTTTCTTTCACCCTCAAAGAAATGGCCTAACAGAGAGATTAAACCAAACTTTAGAACAATACTTGAGATAACTCATTTGCAAGATGATTGGGTATCTCTCCTACACATGGCAGAGTTCTCTTATAACAACTCTATTTCCTCATCCACTAAGATGACACCGTTTTTTGTTAGTTATGGGTACCACCATCTACCATATCCATCTCTAAAACAATAGTGCAATCTCCTGCCGCAACTGACTTCTCTTCAACACTCAAAGACAGATTTTAGATCCTCAAAACACATCTTGCAGAAGCCAAGGATCGACAGAAAAGGTATTATGACTTAAGACACAGACCGTCTCCAACTTTTAAGATTGGGGATTTAGTACTGCTGTCCACAAAACATCTCAAATTACAACTACCCAGTAAAAAGTTGGCCAACCAGTTTATTTGTCCTTTCCCTATAAGCTGACTAATAAACCAGAATGCAGTCACTCTGAAGCTTACAGATTCTTACAGAATACACCACTCATTCCATGGCTCCTTACTAAAACCATATAAGTCTAACCCTCATCTTCATCCTCTAGTTCTTCCTCCTTCAGTCCTAGTTGATAACCAAGAGGAATTTGAGGTGGAACAGGTGCTTGACTCCCGATTCCGACGTCACAACTTGGAGTATCTAATCAAGTGGAAAGGTTATGGTCCTGAGGAAAATTCCTGGCAATTCGGATGTTCATGCTCCTCATCTAATGACTGCTTTCCATCGCAAGTACCCTTTAAAACCCTGCATGGACTCTCCGGAGGGGGTTCCTTGAGGTGGGGGATATGTGATATACCTTTAAGGCAGATCCCCTCCTATCTACATCCTGTGCCAATTTAAGTTCACTTTCAACAAGGATTGTTGCCTGATAATTGATGATCTTTTCTCAGCTGATGTGTGCTGAAGCTCTCTTTGTATTTTCCCTTGTGAATTCCTTTTGTTGTTCCAGCAGCTCTCTTTGAGCCTATAGTTGATGGAGTTTAACCTCTTCCTAATTCTGGCTGAGTTTACACAGAATCTCTGTTTCCTATCTCTGGATACCTGCAGCTAATATACAGACTCACTAAACACAGACAGGAAGCTGGCTTTGCTTCTCAACTCCTCTTTCTGCATAGAACCAAGTCAGTGTACTTCAACAGCATGAAAAGAAAGTAATTTCACCTCTGCATCATATCAGATTAAGGTACTCTGTAAATAAGTTATACTTTCAGTCTTGCCTTTTATATGTGATCTGGAACTTTCTTCCATGCTGATCTATGGTACTAATTTTGTGTAAGCTGCAGATTCCTGTTTGAACACTCTCATTCACAGCTGTTTTTGTTAACAAATTATTGTACATATAACATTGGCCTCTAGTTATCAAGCCGTCAACCTCAAATACGCTGGAATTCCGCAGCGTATTTGTGGCGAGGCTGATTCGCCTAAGTAATCAAGCCCTACACACCGGCAAAAGTAGAATTTTGTGACGTAAGCTACGATCCGCCGGACTCAGTCCGACACAGATCGATTCTTACGTCACTCCAGATGTGCCGAACGCAAGTTCAGCACAATCTGACTACTTTTGCTAGTTATCAAATGACTAGCAGGTACGCTCTGCACTTTTCCGGCCCAGCGTACCTGGTTTTCAATCCGCCGCCCTGGAGGTGGCGGATCCCATAGGAATCAATGGGAGTCTGACCATAGCGAAAGTTCATGTTCGCTGCTGCCCGACATCCCATTGATTCCTATGGGAGATGTCTGCACCTAACACCCTAACATGTACCCCAAGTCTAAACACCCCTAATCTGCCCCCCCTACACCGCCGCCACCTATATTAAACATGTTAACCCCTAAACCGCCGCTCCCGGAGCCCACCGCCACTCTAATAAACTTATTAACCCCTAAACCGCTGCTCCCGGACCCCGCCGCAACTATAATAAATTTATTAACCACTATCCTGCCGATCCCGTACCCCGCCGCAACTAAATAAATTGTTTAACCCCTAAACCGCCTCTCCCGGACCCCGCCGCCACCTATATTAAACTTATTAACCCCTAATATACCCCCCTACACCGTCGCCACCTATAATAAATTTATTTTTTTCCCCCGCACCTTTTAAATACCGCTGGTATTTAGAGTTCACAGAAGGGCTGCGTTAGGCTCCAAAAAGGGAGCGTACAGGCATATTTACCGCCACTGCAACTCTCAATACCAGCGGTGCTTACGGACGCGGCCAGCTTCAAAAACGTGCTTGTGCACGATTCCCCCATAGGAAACAATGGGGCCGTTTGAGATGGAAAAAAACCTAACACCTGCAAAAAAGCAGCGTTCAGCTCCTAACGCAGCCCCATTGTTTCCTATGGGGAAACACTTCCTAAGTCTGCACCTAACACTCTAACATGTACCCCGAGTCTAAACACCCCTAACCTTACACTTATTAACCCCTAATCTGCCGCCCCCGCTATCGCTGACCCCTGCATTATACTATTAAACCCTAATCTGCCGCTCCGTACACCGCCACAACCTACATTATCCCTATGAACCCCTAATCTGCTGCCCCTAACCTCCGCCGACCCCTATATTATATTTATTACCCCCTAATCTGCCCCCCCAACGTCGCCGCTACCTACCTACAATTATTAACCCCTAATCTGCCGACCGGACCTCACCGCTACTCTAATAAATGTATTAACCCCTAAAGCTAAGTCTAACCCTAACCCTAACACCCCCCTAAGTTAAATATAATTTTTATCTAACGAAATAAAATAAATCTTATTAAATAAATTAATCCTATTTAAAGCTAAATACTTACCTGTAAAATAAACCCTAATATAGCTACAATATAAATAATAATTATATTGTAGCTATTTTAGGATTAATATTTATTTTACAGGCAACTTTGTATTTATTTTAACCAGGTACAATAGCTATTAAATAGTTAATAACTATTTAATAGCTACCTAGTTAAAATAATTACAAAATTACCTGTAAAATAAATCCTAACCTAAGTTACAATTAAACCTAACACTACACTATCAATAAATGAATTAAATAAACTACCTACAATTATCTACAATTAAACCTAACACTACACTATCAATAAATACATTAAATACAAATACCTACAAATAAATATAAATAAATACACTAACTAAAGTACAAAAAATAAAAAAAGAACTAAGTTACAAAAAATAAATAAACCTAACACTAAGCCCCTGAAGATCTTCCTACCTTGTCTTCACCTCGCCGGGTATCACCGATCCGTCCAGAAGAGGGTTCGAAGTCTTCCTCCAAGCGAAGGCTGAAGAGGTCCATCATCCGGCTGAAGTCTTTATCCAAGCGGGGGCTGAAGAGGTCCATCATCTGGCTGAAGTCTTCATCCAAGCGGGGGCTGAAGAGGTCCATCATCCGGCTGAAGTCTTCTATCAAGCGGCATCTTCAATCTTCTTTCTTCCGGATCCATCTTCATCCCGCCGACGCGGAACATCCATCCTGGCCGACGACTTCCCGATGAATGACGGTTCCTTTAAGGGACGTCATCCAAGATGGCATCCCTCGAATTCCGATTGGCTGATAAGATTCTATCAGCCAATCGGAATTAAGGCAGGACAATTCTGATTGGCTGATGGAATCAGCCAATCAGATTCAAGTTCAATCCGATTGGCTGATCGAATCAGCCAATCAGATTGAGCTCGCATTCTATTGGCTGATCGGAACAGCCAATAGAATGCTAGCTCAATTTGATTGGCTGATCCAATTTTTTCCTACCTTAATTTTTTCCTACCTTAATTACGATTGGCTGATAGAATCCTATCAGCCAATCGGAATTCGAGGGACGCCATCTTGGATGACGTCCCTTAAAGGAACCGTCATTCGTCGGGAAGTCGTCGGCCAGGATGGATGTTCCGCGTCAGCGGGATGAAGATGGATCCGGAAGAAAGAAGATTGAAGATGCCGCTTGATAGAAGACTTCAGCCGGATGATGGACCTCTTCAGCCCCCGCTTGGATGAAGATATCAGCCGGATGATGGACCTCTTCAGCCCCCGCTTGGATAAAGACTTCAGCCGGATGATGGACCTCTTCAGCCCCCGCTTGGAGGAAGACTTCTGACCCTCTTCTGGACGGATCGGTGATACCCGGCTTGGTGAAGACAAGGTAGGAAGATCTTCAGGGGCTTAGTGTTAGGTTTATTTAAGGGGGGTTTGGGTTAGATTAGGGGTATGTGGGTGGTGGGTTGTAATGTTGGGGGGGTATTGTATGTTTTTTTTACAAGCAAAAGGGCAGAATTCTTTGGGGCATGCCCCGCAAAAGGCCCTTTTAAGGGCTGGTAAGGAAAAAGAGCTTTTCAATTTTTATTTTAGAATAGGGTAGGGCATTTTTTATTTTGGGGGCTTTGTTATTTTATTAGGGGGCTTAGAGTAGGTGTAATTAGCTTAAAATTGTTGTAATATTTTTATAATGTTTGTAAATTATTTTTTAATTTTTTGTAACTTAGTTCTTTTTTTATTTTTGTAACTTAGTTCTTTTCTTATTTTTTGTACTTTAGTTAGTGTATTTATTTGTATTTATTTGTAGGTATTTGTATTTAATTTATTTATTGATAGTGTAGTGTTAGGTTTAATTGTAGATAATTGTAGGTAGTTTATTTAATTTATTTATTGATAGTGTAGTGTTAGGTTTAATTGTAGATAATTGTAGGTAGTTTATTTAATTTATTTATTGATAGTGTAGTGTTAGGTTTAATTGTAACTTAGGTTAGGATTTATTTTACAGGTACTTTTGTAATTATTTTAACTAGGTAGCTATTAAATAGTTATTAACTATTTAATAGCTATTGTACCTGGTTAAAATAAATACAAAGTTGCCTGTAAAATAAATATTAATCCTAAAATAGCTACAATATAATTATTATTTATATTGTAGCTATATTAGGGTTTATTTTACAGGTAAGTATTTAGCTTTAAATAGGATTAATTTATTTAATAAGATTTATTTTATTTCGTTAGATAAAAATTATATTTAACTTAGGGGGGTGTTAGGGTTAGGGTTAGACTTAGCTTTAGGGGTTATTACATTTATTGGAGTAGCGGTGAGGTCCGGTCGGCAGATTAGGGGTTAATAAGTGTAGGTAGGTAGCGGCGACGTTGTGGGGGGCAGATTAGGGGTTAATAAATATTATGTAGGTGTCGGCGGTGTTAGGGGCAGCAGATTAGGGGTACATAGGGATAATGTAGGTTTGCGGCGGTGTGCGGTCGGCAGATTAGGGGTTAAAAAAATGTATTAGTGTGGCGGCGATGTGGGGGTGCCTCGGTTTAGGGGTACATAGGTAGTTTATGGGGTAGTTTATGGGTGTTAGTGTACTTTAGAACACAGTAGTTAAGAGCTTTATGAACCGGCATTAGCCCAGAAAGCTCTTAACTCCTGGCTTTTCTCTGCGGCTGGAGTTTTGTCGTTAGATTTCTAACGCTCACTTCAGCCAAGACTCTAAATACCGGTGTTAGAAAGATCCCATTGAAAAGATAGGATACACAATTGGCGTAGGGGGATCTGCGGTATGGAAAAGTCGCGGCTGGAAAGTGAGCGTTAGACCCTTTCCTGACTGACTCTAAATACCAGCGGGCGGCCAAAATCAGTGTTAGGACCCCCTAACGCTGGTTTTGATGGCTAATGCAGAACTCTAAATCTAGGTGTAAATTAATCCTATTTAAAACTAAATACTTACCTATAAAATAAACCCTAATATAGCTACAATATTACTAATAATTATATTGTAGCTATTTTAGGATTTATTTTTATTTTACAGGCAAATTTAAATTTATTTTAACTAGGTGCAATAGCTATTAAATAGTTATTAACTATTTAATAGCTACCTAGATAAAATAAAGACAAATGTACCTGTAAAATAAAAACTAACCTAAGTTACAATTACACCTAACACTACACTATCATTAAATAAATTATTCCTATTTAAAACTAAATACTTACCTGTAAAATAAACCCTAAGATAGCTACAATGTAATTAATAATTACATTGTAGCTAATTTAGGATTTATATTTATTTTACAGGTAACTTTGTATTTATTTTAACTAGGTACTATAGTTATTAAATAGTTATTAACTATTTACTAACTAACTAGCTAAAATAAATACAAAATTACCTGTAAAATAAATCCTAACCTAAGTTACAATTAAACCTAACACTACACTATCATTAAATTAATTAAATAAATTAGCTACCAATACCTACAATTAAATACAATTAAATAAACTAAACTAAATTACAAAAAAAAACCACTAAATTACAGAAAATAAAAAAAATTACAAGAATTTTAAACTAATTACACCTAATCTAAGCCCCCTAATAAAATTAAAAAACAAAAATAATAATAAAAGTCCCTATCCTATTCTACATTACAAAGTAATCAGCTCTTTTACCTGTAAAAAAAATACAACCCCCCCAACATTAAAACCCACCACCTACATACCCCTACTCTAACCCACCCAAACCCCCCTTAAATAAACCTAACACTAACCCCCTGAAGATCTCCCTACCTTGAGTCGTGTTCACCCAGCTGGGCCGAAGTCATCATCCAAGGGGCGCTGAAGAGGTCTTCCATCCGATAGAAGTCTTCATCCAAGGGGTGCTGAAGAGGTCCTCCATCCGATAGAAGTCTTCATCGAGGCAGCGTCTTCAATCTTCATCCATCCGGAGCGGAGCCATCTTCAAACGAGCCGACGCGGAGCCATCCTCTTCAATCGACGACTACCCGACGAATGAATATTCCTTTAAGTGATGTCATCCAAGATGGCGTCCCTCGAATTCCGATTGGCTGATAGGATTCTATCAGCCAATCAGAATTAAGGTAGGAAAAATCTGATTAGCTGATTCAATCAGCCAATCAGATTCAAGTTCAATCCGATTGGCTGATCCAATCAGCCAATCAGATTGAGCTCACATTCTATTGGCTGTTCCGATCAGCCAATAGAATGCGAGCTCATCTTGGATGACGTCACTTAAAGGAATATTCATTCGTTGGGTAGTCGTCGGTTGAAGAGGATGGCTCTGCGTTAGCTCGTTTGAAGATGGCTCCGCTCCGCTCAAGATGGATGAAGATTGAAGACGCCGCCTGGATGAAGACTTCTATTGGATGGAAGACCTCTTCAGTGCCCCTTGGATGATGACTTCGGCCCGGCTGGGTGAACACGACTCAAGGTAGGGAGATCTTCAGGGGGTTAGTGTTAGGTTTATTTAAGGGGAGTTTGGGTGGGTTAGAGTAGGGGTATGTGGGTGGTGGGTTTTAATGTTGGGGGGGTTGTATTTTTTTTTACAGGCAAAAGAGCTGATTACTTTGGGGCATGCCCCGCAAAAAGCCCTTTTAAGGGCTGAGGGCTGGTAAAAGAGCTGATTACTTTGTAATGTAGAATAGGGTAGGGACTTTTATTATTTTGTTTTTTTTATTTTATTAGGGGGCTTAGATTAGGTGTAATTAGTTTAAAATTCTTGTAATATTTTTTTATTTTCTGTAATTTAGTGTTTGTTTTTTTTATAATTTAGTTTATTTAATTGTAGGTATTGGTAGCTAATTTATTTAATTAATTTAATGATAGTGTAGTGTTAGGTTTAATTGTAACTTAGGTTAGGATTTATTTTACAGGTATTTATGTATTTATTTTAGCTAGGTAGTTAGTAAATAGTTAATAACTATTTAATAGCTATTGTACCTAGTTAAAATAATTACAAAGTTACCTGTAAAATAAATATAAATCCTAAAATAGCTACAATGTAATTATTAATTACATTGTAGCTATATTAGGGTTTATTTTATAGGTAAGTATTTAGTTTTAAATAGGAATAATTAATTTAATAAGAGTAATATTTATTTAGATTTATTTAATTAATATTTAAGTTAGGGGGATGTTAGGGTTAGTGTTAGACTTAGGTTTAGGGGTTAATAATTTTATTATAGGTTGCGGCGGTATAGGGGGGGCAGGATAGGGCTTAATTAGTTTAATATAGATGGCGGCGGTATGGGGGGGCAGGATAGGGGTTAATAAGTTTAATATAGGTGGCGGCGGGGTCCGGGAGCGGCGGTTTAGAGGTTAAACAATTTATTTAGTTGCGGCGGGGTCCGGGATCCGCAGGATAGGGGTTAATAACTTTATTATAGGTGGCGACGTTATAGGGGGGGCAGGAAAGGGGTTAATAGGTATTATGTAGGTGGCGGAGGGGTCCGCGAGCGGCGGTTTAGGGGTTAATACATTTACAGTGGCGTCACTAGGGTTGGTGTCACCCGGGGCGGTATCTCATGGTGTCACCCCCCCCCCCCCCACCCCACACTTAATTTTTTTTTTTTCTAATGTTACTCCTAAATCGTAACTCCCATATAACACTGAATGTAATAGCAATAGTAGTGACAATTTGACATACACCTTCAAATAATACATGAAAAAAATTAATTAGAAAGATAAATGTTTTTTCAAAATGTAAACTTTACTGAAATAAATTAAATAACACAAAATAAAACAGGAACAAATACACTCCCATGCCATGTGTAACTGTAACATTAAACTTTACTGAAATAAATTAAATAACACAAATACAAATACATTTATAAGACCTTATTAATGGGAGAAGGGGCTGGAAATCACTATTTAATTACATGCTACAAATCTACAGCTTAGTTGAAAGTAGAATTGCACAGATTAATCATTATCTGCCATTCGACCATCAGCATCAGGCAGATATTCCAGTTATTTGTCCCTGGAACTTGGAAGTAATTTTACATCTTAACATTATTTGCCAGCATTTCCTTAATGGAAATAAGGGAGATTTATAATTATAAGACCTCCTGGACATGAATATCTGTGTTCCTGCCAATGCGTAGTGAACTGATCATCATCCTGATGCAATCACTGAACTGTGCAAATGCTAACTCCTCCTGACCTTTGGCAATGGCACGTGGCACCAGCAAATTATCTAGGGCATTACTAGGGACCGGGGTGTGTGTGCTATATGCAGTTGCACCCATTCGCTGGCTAGTGGCTACTGTACTGGAATGGACTTGTAAGTTTCACAAAAAGCACAAACTGAACCAAGCACCAAGTGGTCAGCACAAACCTACATGATGATCCAAGCATATGCTGAGGTCTAAGCAAAAAGCCATTATATAGCAAAAACCAAGCCCATTGCAGTTTTGCAGGGTTCCAAAGGGAAATACTTAGCTGGGGAACAAATAATTCATATTTCATTTAATTTAGAATTGCTGGAGAACTGGCAATGTATGAAATTGTCTTAAAAATTACTTTTTGTTTTTCAAAATAATTGGTATTTAACAATTTCCTGTCAGCATTGAATTGCACTATAAGATGTCTGAATAGTTGATTCTATGGGAATCTTCAGGTTAGTGGGAATGAAAGGACTTGGGTTTTAACATCAGTGATCTTCATTTATCATCATGTATGTCTGATTTATGTCCACTGTCTGAAAGTTTCAACTATTTAAAAAGAATGCCTTAAGCTTATTTGACTTTTAATGAGTATAATATTAATTCCTGACAGTGATCATCATCTTCTCTTCTATTTCTATTTCTAATCTGTCTCTGATCTGAGATCAGGTGAGGGTGGGGAGGTGGTCTGGTGGTCTACACGGTAAGATACACTGAGTAATCAGTATGTAAGACAAAAAGTCACAATCGATTGAATCAATTACAATAATTAATTACAACAATGTGTATTCATTTTCTTTTGGGCAAGCCTTTAAAATGTAAATATTACTATGATCACATTGCTTGACAGTTTCAGTAAGGCTGGCCCTTTAAATAATTGTTATCAAATCAATAATCCTTCCTGGAGGTTGCATTGCACTTCCAGAGGATTTTTAAAATCCTCTAGAAGTGCAATGCAACCTAATGACAGAAACACAATTCAGTGCCTCTGGGGAGAGAGATTTCTTTTTTACTGACTGGTTAAATGCCTTTCCCAGGAAGGATTATTGATAACAAAACAATTATTTGATAAGATTAAAGGGCCAGCCTTACACTTACTTACTGAAACTTTCAAGCAATGTGATCATAGTAATATTTACATTTTAAAGGCTTGCCCAAAAGAAAATGATAATGAATACACAAATCACAATCACATTGTTGTAAGCAATAAAGCAATTGTAAATATGAATGAATTTCAATCGATTGTGTGACTTTTTGGCCAGGCTTACTACTGATTACTAGTACTAGTACTCAGTGTATCATACCGTGTAGACCACCAGACCACCTCCCCACCCTCACCTGATCTCAGAATAGATCAGACAGATTACTAAAGAAATAGAAGAAGATCAAGATGATGATCACTGTCAGTCAGACTGTCACACACCGACATGGACATCTGACACCCCCGCACACAGCACTGAGATCATGAATGATGACACACACTGACAGTGACAGACAGTGACTTACCCTAGTTACTTCTGCTTCACGTGGTTCACTTTCACTTGGCGCTTGCTGCCGCCCTACCAGCCTGCCTGCTGCCTACAGTTGTGTCGCAGCACGTCGTCCCGCTCTCGGCTGCTCCCGCTCTCTCTATAGTGACGTCGTCTTCCTCCTGAGTCCTGCGCATGCGCAGTCACTAGTGTTGTGACTATTTGCTCCTCCCCCGACTTAGCCTGCGCCCTGTTCATCTCCGGACCGGTCACGTTCCTACTGGGTGGTGCTGCATGTGAGTCACTGTGACTGTGTCAGCAGCCAGACATTGCTGAGGAACGTGACCGTCTGTCTGTGGCTGCATGTCCTGCCCCTGCTCCTCCGACTAGAGTGATGATTGATTCCTTTCTACTGAGTGAGTCTAGTCTAATGGAGTTGGAGCAGTAGATTGATCACAGTCAGTCACTGACGTCACGGTTACATACGTTGGTTGGGTCACTCACACGGACGGACGGAGTCGGACCCCCCCCATGTACTATATTACATTAATTAAAGAAGTTAAGTAATACAACAACGCCACACAATCACTTACTATTCAGAAATAAAAAGTTAAACAGTAACATAACATTTACAAATACAATCAAAATCAAATACTATTTACTAACACAGCTGGTGGTGGTGTCACCCCCCTTTATGGTGTCACCCGGGTGCGGGCCGCCCCCCCCGCCCCCCCCTAGTGACGCCACTGTACATTTATTATAGTTGCAGCGGGGTCTAGGAGCGGTTTAGGGGTTAATAACTGGTGCACGGCTTTTTGACAGCTTTTTTGATATCTTTTGCGAACGTATTCAGGTCCGCGGCGGTGATGTGATGTGAGCCTAGGCGAGCGTATTGGGCCGGCGAATGCAAGAAAATTACGGAGCTTAATAACTAGAGGCCATTGTTTCCAAACTAATAGGAAACAATCTTGCTCATTGTACTTCTGGACTGAATTTTACTTTCATTTATTAAGTGATACATATGAACTGCCTTCCTCTCTCATAAGATGCTTAATTTCATTTGTATCTACACAACTACCCTGATGCAGCAAGGGTTTATTAACTTTTAAATCCTATCACTCAGCAGATTGCTAATAATTGCTCACCCTATTTTGCCCAGTATATCTAAAAGTGGTTTCTGGGTTCACATATAAAATTGTCAAGCCTCCTTAATAGAGTCAGCTATGGGAAACATCTTCTTAAATATAGGAGATGGAGAAAAGGGTATACCTGGCCTCTCCCACTCCTTAGCAATGATCTCACAAGCTCGGTCAGGGACCGGAAAAACGTCTGACGAGGAAGGAACCTCAAAATATTTGTTCAGTTTACTGGACTTCTTAGGATAACAGACGGAGGTGTTCTAGCTTAAACCTTAAAGATACAACCTCAGTATCAGCAAGGGGAATTACACTTTCTGAATCTGAAATTTCGCCTTCAGATGCTATTACAGTATCCTCCTCTTCAGGCCTCTGGGAGGGGACCTCTGAAATTGCAAAACTGCATCAGAAACCTCGCTTACTGATCTGATTTTCCTCTTATGCTTTCCCTGCAACATTGGAAAAGCAGACAACGCATCAGAAATTGTAGAAGACATGAGAGAAGCGATGTCTCTTAGAGTAACTCCAGCGGGAGCTATAGCGGAAGCGCAGGGCACTGCTTGTGAGGGCGGCTTGAGGAGACAAATGCAGCATATCGTCATTAAATTCCTGGACAACATCCGCCCCAGAAATATTTTGCTCAGAAAAAAATCTTTTCTCTGTAACTTAGAGTCCTCTCTCTGCGTCAAAACACAAGGAGCAAGTGACATCTTGCAAAGCCCCTTGGTCCATACTGATCACAATAACACAATCTTGAAATAAAAATTTTAATTTGTAACCAAACAAAATTTAAGTGCAAAAACGTTACTGTGCCTTTAAATTTGAAAGTGCTACTTTTTTCCTGCCCAAGTAACAAAAGTATTTAACAAATGAAAAACCAAAAAAATAAACAACACCCCTACACCTCAGCAGCCCTGCTGAGGTGCCTACCTGACTCCAGGACCTGCAAAACCTCTTTTCTTGTTGTGCAACGATCCGGACTCCACAGGGACATGTCGCAGCTCTATCCGCTCCTAGAAATGCATGTAGCAGCAAGAAACATGCGTTACAATTGAGAGAAAGACGTTCCTGCTCCGTTGAAACTATAACCACGGAAGCGCAGTGAAAAGGCGAGTTTTCGGAAACCCCCTCTCCCGATCAGCATTTCAGTAAAATAAGCCACCACACAGTAAAACCACCAGGTCCTGAATAATCATGTCTCCTAGCCCCAGTGCCTTCATATATATCCTTTGTTCCCTCAGAAAACTGAGAGTATATATGTCCCAACCATCAAGTGACTTCTCTGAGCCCTTAGATTGAATAAATGTTTGTGAGTAAAGTGCTCCCCTTTCCTCTGAGTTTGTTAAGCCCCAGAATAACAAAGTGGCACTTACCTCACATGTCTGCCGTACAGTCAGGCAGTTCACCAGGTTTAAGAGGCCCTGTCCCTCCCATGGACCTGTGAAAAAGAAGATGTTCCTGAGTAAATATCCCTCAGGTATTCTGGATTTAGGGCAGCATCAATATATGGGAGGCACAGTGAGAATTATCTCCCACAAGTTACCATTGCTCTAAAGCCACCAAAGCCCTACTGAAGGGACTGATATGAACTACGGCTACACCCTAGAACAAAGCAGCACACACTGGCACTACTTTAAAAATAATAAACTCTTGATTGAAGAATCTAATCTAACACCTCACTTTACCTCTTCCTAGCACTAACGTAGGCAAAGAGAATGACTGGGGTGGGAAGGAATGGAGGAGCTATTTAACAGCTCTTCTGTGGTGCTCTTTGCCTCCTCCTGCTGACCAGGAGGTGAATATCCCATTAGTAATTAGATGATCCGTGGACTCATCGTGTCTTAAAAAAGAAAAGGGGTTTATTGCGGGTGTTTGCATACGTCAGGATATCATATTACGTAAGTTGAAAGTAAACGCAATCGATTTGAAGTTAACACCCCTCTGGATAGCGTGCCTTCAGAGCTGTGGTTAACAAAACAAAAAAAGTGCACCAAAACTATTTACAGACATATATACACATATAATGACATACATACTATAAAAGATAGTAAAGTCACTGAGATAAGGTGATTTACTTATCTAAAACAACAGTCAAGTTTAAAAATAGAGTCTTTTCCTCTTGTTTTAAATTATGTTCCACAAGAAGTACTGGCTGCTTGACAAAGAACCCCTCAGGTGTAAAATCCAAGTCCAGTAACGATTGTAATCTAGAAAATCAAGCACACAAAAGCACTTCTCATAGTGCAATACATTTTATTACAAAATAATGTATGTATATACAATAAAATTCCCAAACAGATGGGTAATCACAAAGAAACCCTCAATCAAATGAGGTAAGGTGCAGGCACGGTATTGCAGATTTAAAGGTGCAAAATCATCAGGCTTGTTTGCTGTCCACAAATATCCCCCTCAGGCTTGCAAAATGATATAAGCAAAGTTCAATCATAATATCTGTGCATAAAATGGTCTAATACCTAGGCTTACCGGTTTCACCACACCTTCGTTGGTAGTTTAGTGTGTAACCAGTTAATGCCTCATTATCATTTTGCAAGCCTGAGTGGGATATTTGTGGACAGCAAACAAGCCTGATGATTTTCTACCTTTAAATCTGCAATACCGTGCCTGCACCTTACCTCATTTGATTGAGGGTTTCTTTGTGAGTACCCATCTGTTTGGGAATTTTATTGTATATACATACATTATTTTGTAATAAAATTTATTGCACTATGAGGAGTGCTTTTGTGCGCTTGATTTTCTAGATTACAATATAAATAAATATATATATATATATATATATATATATATATATACTGTAAGTGCATTGAGCCCTTTGCAGTTAAGCAGATGAAAACATGTAAAAACATATTTATGCAATATTCATATTTAGTTGAAATACTTTTTATTGAGTTTCTTACAAACATAGTACAAATCATACATATTGAATAAAGGTGAACTAGGATATACACATATATCAGGTAGACAAGTACTGAGATTCTCCCGCACTTACATCAGATATCAGCAATACTAAGTACCTAATCCAGTGCACTTTAAATTGTCTCACCCCTTGAGTTAACATATAGTAAACAAAACATTTTGAACTGAAAATGTAACCCCCCTCCCTCCCCCCCCTCCCCTACCAGGTGTTTCCAAAATCTCCAGGTGCCTTCCAGCAGATTAAAAGATCATATATCGTAATAATGCTAAAGATATTGTTTATGTCCAGGTATATAAGTATCAGATGTTAGGGAACTTCTTCTATTTTCTCCTTGCCTGCCCTACTGCACCAGTCCCCCTCCCTCCTCTCCCCCCTGGATAATATATGGTCGAGTATCCTCACTCATAATCCAGTAAAACCACACTTTTTGGAAATGGTCAATATTTCCCTGTGCCCATGCTGCTAATTCTGACATTGTGTAGGTATCCTTTATTTTATCCATTACTTCTGACCAACCCGGTGCACCCATCTTCCAATGTCTAGCTATACAGATGCGTAAGCATGTACAGAGAGTCTTGAATTCAATGGTCTTACCCTTTCATTCAGAAGTGCCTGGGTTATTGTTAGCGTAATGTTTTCATCTAATGTGTTGCTAAGTAATTTCGAAAGTCTAACCCATAGTGGTTGTACTTTTGAGCAATCCCACCACATATGCCTATATGTCCCCCTCTCCCCACAGTCTCTATAGCAAGCCACGCTACTTAGGGAAGAAATGTGAGCTGTCCGTTCTGGCTTAAGATACCATCTAAAGGCCACCTTCATACAGTTTTCCTTCATATCTGCACTGAGCATTCCCTTACCGGCATCTAATAAAATTTCCTCCCAAATTTCTTTCTCCCTCACTTCTCCTACGTCTTTCTCCCATCTCTCCATAAGGGGAGACTTGAGGGTAGTTCTCCTCTCTTGCAAAAGCAAGTATATTTGAGAAATCACATGCTTCCCTCTAGAATGTATGTTGCAAATCCTTTCCAGAGAGGTCAAGGGTTGACCTAATCTGTTAAAAGTATATTTAGATATAGCTGATGATATCTGTAAGTAGAGAAACCAATGTAATGTGTATGGTTGGATTTTATCTCTGATCTGATTAAAAGTGAGTACTGTAGTTCTGTCTAAGAAATCCGCCACCCTATATAAACCCTTGTTTTCCCATTTCCCCACTACCTTTCTAAGTTCCAAAGGCAACAAAAATTTCAAGGGTAATAACAAAGAGTGAGGAGGAAATAATCCCATCTGTTTGGTAATCTTATGCCAAATATGTACTGTCTCCATTGTTACTGGTGATCTATATGCGAGTGTTTTTGTTTTCAGTGTGGGGTCCCATAAGACATCTGCCGGACTCTCACATTCCACGATATCTGCTTCTATTCTTGGCCAGATGGCCTCCTGTAAGTTTTTCTCTAGGAGGATAGATTGTGCTAAACTAGAGGCTTGGTAATATTCCACCAGGTTCGGGACTCCCACTCCCCCTACTTGTCTATGCTGTTTCAACAGCTGTGATGCTATTCTTGCTTTCCCATCTCCTCTTAGAAAATGAAATAAATCTGACTGCAAGGCATTTAAGTCTGTCAGGGGAATCCCAATCGGCAGAGCTCTGAAATGGTACAGGATCCTGGGGAGGACATTCATTTTTATAGCCGATAGTCTCCCATACCACGAAAATCTACTTTTTTCCCCAGTTATTAAGGTCCCTCCTAATGGTTTTGTAAATAGGTACATAATTTAAACTGTATAGATCTGAGAAAGTACTGTTAATCTTAACCCCCAAGTATGTAATGGGGCTTTTTGCCCATGTAAGATTAAAATTTAGTTCTACCGTTTTTTTTTTTTATGAGGTGGAAGACAGATCGGTAGAGCTTCGCATTTATCCAAGTTAACCCTATATCCTGACATCTCTGAAAATTTCCCCAGGATATTGTACAAATTAGGTAAGGAGATCAAAGGCCTAGTCAAAGTCAACAGGACATCATCAGCAAATAGTGTCAGTTTATATTCTTCAGTTGCCAACTGCACCCCTGTCACATCTACCGATTGTCTAATGAGCGCTGCGAGTGGTTCAATGCTAATGGCAAATAAAAGCGGCGAGAGTGGACACCCTTGACGGGTCCCATTTAAAATATCTATGGACCTTGAAATGTACCCTGCCGCTCCTACTACAGCCGTCGGTCTTGAGTATATGGTTGTAAGTGCCCTTTTAAAGGCACCCCTGAATCCCATTTTATCTAGTACCCTAAACATAAAATTCCAATCTACCCTATCAAACGCCTTTTCTGCGTCGAGTGATAAAAGTAGGGATGGCGTCTTAGTCTGTGTTAAATAATCTACTAGGGCCAAGATTCTCCTCACATTGTCCGGGGGCCTCCCGCTCCTTAAGAAACCCCACTTGATCTTTATGAACCAGTGAGGGCAGGATCAATTTAAATCTATTTGCCATCATTTTTGTGAATATTTTAACATCTGTATTAATCAGGGAAATCGGCCTATAGTTTTGACAAAATTTCCGGTTTTTCACTGCTTTTGGTATTACCACTATTTTAGCTTGTAACATGTCCCGAGGCAGTTCTCCTCCCGCGAGGATCTTATTACAAAAAGTTAGTAGATGGGGCACTAATTCTTTCCTAAATAGTTTGTAATATTCCCCTGTAAGACCGTCTGGGCCCGCTGCTTTTCCTGATTTAAGATCTTTAATTACTGTTAATATTTCCATGGCTGTGATGTCTTCATTAAGCTTTGCGAGATCTGAATCCTGAATTACCGGTAGATTAGCCTGCCTTAAAAGATCATTTTATTACAATAAATATACCGAATATCACAAAGAAAAAAATGTGAAATAAATGTGATAACAAAAATAATAAAAGGAAAACCAAATAAAGTTCTGAATCAAGGATATGTCTGTGTCCTCTGGATGAGTTTTTCAGCTTGTTAGCATTCCTCAGTGAGATCCCATAAAAAAGGAAACAGAAAATTGCAACATAGTGTGAATCTGTAACTGCACTTTGAGGAAGTAGTTGTTTTGTAACAAATGACTACTCACATTTGTTGGAGCTTTCGACTAAGCTCAAGGATATGCGCACTCCCACTTTATACTGATGGGAAAACAGTACACTAGGCAAAACTTGGATACAAATTTATTTTAAAATATATAAAAGCGTCACATAAGCCTTGATAACACCACAATGTAAGGGTACAAAAGCAGATATGCTGTAACAAATGCTTCAAATCGCCAGACTTGCAAAGAGGTAAATGGATCAGCAGGAGTGTGACCGCTGAAACCAAAACCTCTTTAGTAGCAAGACAATAGCGCTAAGCCCCCAGGTGTCCTGGCTAGTGTATAGACGTGATAAAACTCAATATAGAACAGTTAACGTATAGAAACGTACGTCGGAACTGAACTGTTCTATATTGAGTTTTATCGCATCTATACACTAGCCAGGACAGATTGTCTCACCATTACAGATTTCTCTTTAATAAGTAAACCCCTCAAGACAGGTTTATGTGCAGCCCACGTCATTAGTGGGTTACTCGTGGTCCCTTCATTTATCTGCCAATATTCCCTCAGTGCTGTTCTTATCCTCTCATGTATTCCTGGGTTCTTAAGGAGTGTAGGGTTGTATGTCCATGATCTTGGTCGTGAGAAATTTAGAATACCCGTTAATTCCAGGATTACTAATGAATGATCCGACCAAACACATGGCTGCGTGTTTGATGTAACCAAGTAAGAGGTTATTATTTGACTCACAAAAACATAATCTAAAGTTGAGTATGAGTTATGTGCCGGTGAATAATATGTGTAATCATGTTTAGAATTACCCACCGCCTCCCAAGAATCTATAAGATTATGTGCTCCCAATGATTCCCTGATTGACTTAACAATGGCATTATGACAGTGCTGCTTACTTGATAGCCCTCTGGGTCCCCCCCCCCCGAAAAAGAAGTCATGGATACATTAAAATCACCCGATAAAATTATTCTATCTTGTGACCACTGAGTAAGGTGTTGCGATATTCCCCCCCAAAACAATTTTGTGTTTCGTTAGGCGCATACACATTACACAGAGTAACTTTAGTATTTTGAATTGTGCCTCGTACTATCACAAACCTGCCTTCCTTATCCCTAATCTCACTTTCAAGTATAAAATCTAAGGATTTATGCAATAAAATTGACATGCACCTTTTTTTTTAGTCCGTTGTAGAATGAAAGTGATGGGGGAACTGATGTGACCAATATTTTGGAACTGTCTGGGATATGAAATGTGTTTCCTGAAGAAATATAATGTTTGCTTTTAACTTCAGGTAATGTGGCATTGCTATACGTCTTTTATTGTCTGTATTCAGTCCCCTAACATTATGGGAGATTAGTCTTATATTATGTGACATCAGTGTTACTCCTTATACCTTTCCCTTTCTTCCATTTATGTACCATCCCAGAAAGCTCATCAGTACTATAGAAAACTCTCCTTACATCAATAACCTTTGATACCTGCGTCACCCCAACAACTCGTCTCCTCCATAATTTCATCCCTACATACCTGTAAGAAAAAACACCTGGTTTAAAGAAAAAAAGATTAAATAACAACAAAAAATAAATACATAAACATGATCTTTGTTAATCCCATTAGGATTCCACCACATAAGTGCAGTTACCAACATCTCTTAATTGTTATGGCAATACATGTATCTTAAGTGTAGAAAACATATAAAAAATATCAACAATATCAACAATAGGAGGCCTCGTATGATCTTTCTCTAAAAGTATAACCATCGGAACAATAGAACATTTCAAAAAGGAATATAACTTAAAATAATGTGTCTTTTCATGGTACCTGCAAGGGGAAAGAAAGAAAAATGTCCATCTCCACAAACCTTGCTTCATGGCTTTTGGTGTTGGCCCACTGTTCAAGGTCCACGAAGAGAATCATCCCCCCCCCCCGTAAGCCAGAGTAGACAGAGAAAAGAAAAAAACAAAGTATAAAATACCTATATAACAGTATTATACTTATCTACCCCCTGACCAATGGCCCTGTGAGCCATAAGTATTCGCAAATAGTTCCTCTGCCTCAGACGATCTGCATCCGAGGAAAGACTCAGCTCCTCCGCCTGTAGAAACCCTCTGTGATATCCAGTAGATTCAGGTCTTACGCTTCTTCTCCGGTATCTTGGACCATTGCTTCTGGCGGGGCTTTCCCCCATGATTAATTTGATCTGAGGTTGCCTCATGCTGCAAAAGACCCAGAGGTTCCATCCTCATCCTGTGGCACGCCTCCGGGATCTCCTGGGGTTCTTTAATAAAGAATGATCTATTCTCCCACGTTATGTGAAGAGCAAAAGGAAAACCCGACCGATATGGAACTTGGTTTTTCCTCAGTAAAGAAATGAGAGGCCGGAGATAACTTCTTCTCTGTAGAGTCCTCAGGCAGAGGTCTTGAAAAAACTGAATGATGTTCCCTTGATATTTGAATGTGGGTTTCTTCCTCGCTGCTGTGAGTATTTCTTCCTTTTCTTGAAAACATAGCATCTTTATAATATCATCTCTGGGAGGTTCTTCCCCCTTAGGTTTAGGCCGAAGTGCCCTATGCGCCCTCTCAATCTGAAATTTGTCATCTCCTCCTGAGCCAGTAATACTTTGGAAAAGGCTGAGTAGATATGAATTCAACTCTTTAGGACCTATTGATTCTGGGACTCCTTTTAATCGCAGATTAGATCTGCGACTACGATTCTCTAGATCCTCTAGCTTGTCGTATATATCCTCTATTTCTGTTTGTTGAGAAGTGACCTTATCCGTTACTGCATTCAGACCTTCTACCATAGAGTCACCACTTTCTTCTAGGGAATTTACTATTGATCCCAAATCAACTACCTCTTGTTTTAACTCTGCTATGCTGTTAGTCACAGAGTTTTGCAAGCTCTCCATTTTTTCTAGCAGTCTCTCAAAATTTACATTAATGTCCTGCTTGGAGACCAGATGATCTAAATCAGCTTTTTTTATGGGCCTTGAGTCATCCAGTTTATCTTTGAATCCCTCATCCACATCCCTCTCTTCATCCGATTGTTGCGCTTGTGTGTCAGAGAGTTTATCTCCCCTCATAGGTTTAAAGAAGATACTAGTCGTGGACTGTTTATTTAGTGGGTTCATTTTGGAATTCTTCCTGGCAGCCATCTTAGCTTACCCTTGTTTTTCACTTAAATGTAGCGCACAGTATTGTGGTGCCCAGTAGCTCTATTTACGTGTGTGCAAATAGAGGTGTTCAAACCTTAATTCTCAAATAGGTTGCAATCGGTGTTCCTTCATATACCCTCCAACATACATAGAAAGGCCAATATGCCACAGAATTCCCCTCAAATATATAGGGTATATCCTCAGATCAGAGGAGCAGGGTGAAATGCAAGGGGGCAAGCTATATCTTGTTTGGAGTATGGGCCCTCAGGGATTCTTTATTATATAACAAGATTCATGGTTGTGGTGTGGCTCCAATCTTTTACTTTATACTGCTTCCAGCACCTCCATTTCATTGCCAGCACCTATATTTGAGTTACTGCTGCCATCAGCATAAGACATTTCATGTCGCCATCTCAGGACCCTTAAAGTCTTATTCTTAGTCCGATTGTCAAGGCCCCTGTGTCATTACTGTTGATCTGTGGCTTAGGGGTTGCAAGATTCAGGGCCTTCAAAATAAGTAAAACCTCTCTCCTTGTATTTTGTATCTCTGCACAATGTGTGGGCCCTCTAATATGTTATTCGCACATAGTTTCTGTGTTTCCCTGTATTACATGCCTCCTTGTGTTATATGGGAGCCTGTACAGTTCACCCCCACATTAGGACCTCTGTAAACAGTCCGAATGCAGCCCCTATTGTGTCGGTCTGGCCTAAACAAGCCGTCTATGCATACCTGCTGCTCCATTGCTTAGGAGCTGCATAAGCCGATCCACTGATCATTCTTTTTCCTCCGGTTCCTTTCCGCTTTTCTCTGCCCCTCTCGCAAATGTTGTGCACAGCTGTAGTTCCTCTGCTCTTTCCTCCGTTCTCCTCTGTAAAACAGTGTACTATCTTTGGCAACCGCAGCACAAGCAGCTCCACGTGGGCTGTATAAATGGCTTCTGGACTACCGCTGCACAGACCTCCGTTATGAATGTAACAATGTCTGAGAGGTGGCTCTTTTCCGTTATGTTCACATAAGTAGCCAAATGTTCCTTCTTGCTTGTGGCCCTCTATTTGCTGGTTATCATGCCTCCTACATATGGTATTTGCCTTTATATCTAATACTCTGCACGGAGCTCTTCACCTAGGCTTCCATTCTTCAGCTCCTCCAGGGTCCGCCCCCCAATATTCATATTTAAAGGGACAGTCTACACCTGTACAAACTTTAACCGATACATTAGATATATCCTTGAAAGTCTTAGTTCACCCCAGCAACTGTTTTTAGCCTTCATCGATAAATAAATTATTTATAAAAGAAGTTGATATTCTTACAGGTATAAATGGCCGCCAAACTCCTCCCATTCCATTTTCCTCCTACATTATACAGCGCTTGTCTTTCAAATTTGCACTCGTGCACGTATCCAACAATGATGTATGTAATCTCCCAATGCGCATGCGGAACTTCTGTCTCACCAAAACCGGAAGTACGTAGCGTGTGAATGAGTCCAAGATCATAGGTTTTATAAGATTGGAGTAAAATTAATAATTAGGCTGTGAGATTACATCACATTTAAATATACAATGCGATAGCACCTTATAACTTAGCTTACCCAATACATTGACATTCCTTCAAATAATACACTGCGCTGGAAAATATTTGTAGATTATTCGGTTCCATTTTTTTAGTTCCCACTTTGATTGCGCATGCGTGAATTAGAAAAGCGTGACACCATAGAGCTCAAGTGATCCACTTTTGATTGGATTAACTAAAATAAGGAAATCAGTGATCGTTGTTAGGCGGAGCTGAGCAGCCATTTCTAACAGTCAAACTACAACTTTTAAATAAAGATATCTTTAATATTGTTGATCACTGGTAAGGGAAGAAGGGGTGCATTGTAACTTATAACGATGGATCTAAGGTATGAATTTATATTTGCACAGATGTAGACTGTCCCTTTAATGAATAAGTGTTTATCTACATATTTACTGTAAATATTATACATTTTAATTGTATTTATATATAGATATTCCTATATATATATATCTGTATATTTCTATACCTATATATAATTATTTATATATATATATATATACAGTATATAAAATATATATATATATATATATATATATATATATATATATATATATATATATATAGGTATAGATATATATTTAACCAAAATGCCATCAAATATATGTAGAAATATGTATTTATGAATAAATAGAACATATTCTGCTATGTGAAGAACATTGGAGTGTGAAATATTCATATTTTCATGTCGGGTTAGCACACTTGAGAATATGCGATCGGGTTTGCCCGCGAGTAGGGTGTTTTTGCAACATTGACTTCTTTGGTGACATACGTTATCGTGTGCAAGTTCAGCTTTTTATGATCGTAGGGTTAGCACTCATGTGAAAACAGTATACTTTAAACTTGTAATACTAGCGCTACTGGTCCTGCGCAAAAAAACAGAGTTAGCTCTCGAGCAGGAGCGGTAAATACTCCTCCACTTGTAATCTTGCCTAAAGATAGGTTAAAATTCTGTAAAGCAATACTAACTAAATTTTACTTATTACCCATTATAAAAATAATTAATTTATCAGTAAAGCACCCTAGTGAGAAATATAAGTAGAGAAAGAAATATAGTTATAAAGGAAAGGTTATGTGTTCATTTAGACTTTTTTTTATTTTTAAATACACTGTTCAAAATGAAACTTAAAATATACCGTTCAAAATCAAACTTGAATAATAGTCATTTAAAGATCTAAAAATGCTTTACGCCAATGCTCTGCATTGTTTTAACTTATACTCAGAAAGGAACATGATAAGTTTATTTTTTTAATTAATTTCACTACTTAGGGGCCGATTTATCAATGTCTGGCGGACATGATATTCTGTAGCGTATCATGTCCGCCAGGCATCGCTGAATGCATATGCTGTCGGCATTTAACATTGCACAAGCAGTTCTGGTGAACTGCTTGTGCAATGCCTCCCCCTGTACATTCGCTGCCAATCGGCCGCTAGCTGGGGGTGTCAATTAACCCGATCATATGTGATTGGGCGGATTGATGTCCGCAGCTTTAGAGGCAGCGAACGAGTTAAGGAGCAGCGGTCTTAAGAGGCATCAGGGGCTGATACGGACCTTGTTAAATGGGCCCCTTAGTGTTCAAATTCATAGCCACTATTAACTGCAACTGAGCAAAGGGCAACATTAATACCAGTGATTAAAACCTGATACAAAGAAAAATGTTCAAACGACAATATTAACAGTTTGCAATAAATTAGAATGTAATGTAAGGGGCGAGACACATTTTACAGTGACATCACAATGTAGTAATAATTTATTGACATCATTTAATATACCTATATGCTAACTCCTTTTTCATTACATCTACTCTGGTCTTAAAGGGACATGAAACCCAAAAATGTTCTTTCATGATTCAGAGAGAATATATAATGTTAACTTTACAACTTACTTCTGTTATCTAATTTGCTCTGTTCTTTTGGTATCCTTTGTTGAAAAGGATATCTAGGTAGGCTCAGGAGCTGGGAATTAGCAGCTGATTGTTGGATTCACATATACATTTCTTATCATTGGCTCACACAATGTGTTCAGCTGGCTCCCAGTAGTGCATTGCTTTTCCTTCAATAAAGGATACCAGATAATTAAGCAAAATTGATGATAGAATGTATGTTATATGTCTCTCTAGGTTAGTATAGGTACCTATACATGTATGTGTATACCAGTGTTATACCTTTATAACCCTTATTAACACAGATCACAAACCATTAATTGAACTCTTACTTCACCCCCCTAATGCAAGTATTAAAGCACAAGTGTTGCAATTTACCAGAAGGATCCTACCATGATAAATACTGAGTGGTCTCCACAAAACCTGCTAATCTTTCTAATTGAATTGTCCCTATCTTAATCTAATTAGCCCATACACTCAATCTCCTACACTCAATCTCCTAGCCTAATTAAACCTAATTGCAATTTTCCTGCTCCACATAAACCCCATCATACTTACCTTCAAAATAAATTAACCTCTACTACATAAAAAATCTGCTCCCTTCCACATACATGTTATGAAAAATAACCATCCCACCCAAAAAGACCCCTTCATGATATCCCCAATGCTGATTAAAGGTCCCCTTATTAACAGTGCCCATTAATGGAAACCCTCTTAACTACTGGAATGCAGATTGAGAAACAGTGTAGTATGCCTCAATCCCTCCCCTGTGTGGAGCATGACACCATTTTGTCTTCCTGCAGAGAGGCATTTTGTTCATTTTATAGTTAGGGAATGAGGAGGGGCCTTCAGTACCTCTTCACTGCCAACATCCTTTGGCAAGAATCCAGGTCTATGGTAATGAGACTTTCTCATTTCTAGTGAAGTGAGCCTGGGAGAGATGCTCTTAAAGAGCCCATATCTCAGCTACTGCACCTATAAATGGAGCATATAACCCCTTGTTTGAAGGAGGTGAGTCTGAGTAAAAAGAGTGACTACCTGCATTGGAAATTAACCAAGCGATTATCTCCCTACAATTTTGACCTAATTTATGTGGAGAAGAGCTGAGACTTTGGGGCCTATTTATTAAAGGTCTTGTGGACCTGATCCGACAGTGCGGATCAGGTCCGCAAGACCTCACTGAATGCGGAGAGCAATACGCTCTCCGCATTTAACATTGCACCAGCAGCTCACAAGAGCTGCTGGTGCAACGCCGCCCCCTGCTGACTCGCGGCCAATGGGCCGCCAGCAGGGAGCTGTCAATCAACCCGATCGTACTCAATCGGGTTGATTTCCGGCGATTCCTGTCCGCCTGCTCAGAGCAGGCGGACAGGGTTATGGAGCAGCGATCTATAGACCGCTGCTTCATAACATGTTTCTGGCGAGTCTGAAGACTCGCCAGAAACACGGCCCACAAGCTCCGTACGGAGCTTGATAAATGGGCCCCATAGGCTCTAATATGCCATCTGATTTAGTTAGAAGGGGATGGGCGCCTTCCTTTGAAAGAGGCAATGTCTGTCTTTTGAATGAAGAGTCAAACAACCCTTTAACTTGCAGGTATTCACTATGGAAATGATCACTACACAAAGGAAATGTTAGGGGACTATTAAGAGCAGCATAAAGCCCACACACAAAATACCTTGTATATGAAATACGGGTCTCATGCCCTTCTATGAGCTCATTTCCATTTAGCCGTAATTCGGTTTCGTGCACTTGCAAACCAATAAATAAGCTGTCAGAAGCAATATTGTTTATCGACTGCTTCCAATGGCCCGTTATAACCCAATTTCGGCAACCGGACTACGGCTGCTGAAAACATTATTGTGTCCCATACAAAGTATAGAAAGCCGCTAATCTTTAAATTATACCCGGTATCCAATGCCCACGCAAACCGTTACTATACTGTTGGAGGCTGCCGATACAGTAACAAAAAAACCCACCAAACTCAACTAGGTGTAAAACAGAAAAAAGGTGCTCTTTGAGACCTTTTTCCCATTGAAATCTAACCCGACACTTCAAAACCCCTCTATCCGCCATCCCCCCCACATCGCAAATTATAATAAATGTATTAACCTCTAAACCGCCATGCCCCACAATGCAAACTAGCTATTTAAACTATTAACCCCTAATCCGCAATGCCCCCACAACGCAAACTATCTATTAAATCTATTAACCCCTAATCCGCAATGCCCCCACATAGCAAAGTATCTATTTAAACTATTAACCCCTAATCCACCATTAACCCACATTCTAATTAACCTAATAAATCTATTAACCCCTAAACCGCCATACCCCACATCGCAAATATCTAATCACTAAGTCCCCTAACCTACCACCCCCAAAATTAACCTCCTTACATAAAATAAAAAAATCCTAAATTACAATTAAAATAAAAAACCTAATGTTACTTTAAAAATAAAAAACTAAGTTTAAATTAAGCTAAAATTACAGAAAATAAAAAAGTCTAACATTACATAAAATAATAAACAAAATTATCAAAAATAAAAAAATGAAACCTAATCCCTATGAAAATAAAAAAGACCCCCCAAAATAAAAACACCCCCTCATCTAATACTAAATTACCTATATCCCTTAAAAGGGCCTTTTTTAGTGCATTGCACTAAATTAAAAACCTCTTTTACCTTTAAAAAAAAACTAGGTTCCACCCAAACAGTAAAAACCCCCATCCACCAAACCCGCAAAAATAAAAAAAAACTAACACTAAAAAATCCTAAACTACCAATTGCCCCGAAAGGGGCAATTGTATGGGCATTGCCCTTAAAAGGGCATTCAGCTCTTTACTGCCCTTGAATGGGCATTCAGCTCTTTTACAGCGCCCAAATCCCTAATCTAAAAAACCCAGATAGGTATTATCTAAACCCCAGATAGGTACTCACGGTTCCTGAAGTCCGGCGGTGAAGTCTTCTTCCAAGCGGCTACCTCTTCTATCTTCATCCAGTACTGTGAAACTGAAGACTGGTGACCGCAGAACTAAAGACCACAGAGCCATGAATCGTGGAGGATCCTCATTGTACGATCACCACCATACACTGAATAGTGAATTCAAGGTACGCGATTAAATATGGCGCCACTTGCATTCCTATTGGCTGATTTGATTAATCAAATTCAAATCAGCCAATAGGATGAGAGCTACTGAAATCCTATGGGCTGTTCAAATAGATAATTTGCATTGTGGGGGCATTGCAGATTAGGGGTTAATAGTTTAAATAGATAGTTTGCGTTGTGGGGGCATTGCGGGTCAGGGGTTAATAGTTTAAATAGCTAGTTTGTGTTGTGGGGAATTGCGGATTAGGGGTTAATAGTTTAAATAGCTAGATTGCGTTGTGGGGAGATGGTGGTTTAGGGGTTAATAACTTTGATAGATACTTTGCAGTATGGGGGTTTGCGGATTAGGGGTTAATACATTAGTTATTGCAGTGGGGGGTTGAGGTTGAGAGGTAGATATTGCGCATGCGTTAGGTGTTTGATTTTATTCTAACAGCGAATGACAGGTAAAATATATGGCACCGCACTTGTATGCGGCGCCGTATATGCAATCGAGTGTAGTGTAAGGTCGGGTTACCATAGTAACCTATTAATGTTTTAGAAATACAGCATTGTGTGCAAGCTTTAACACAACGCTAACTTACACTTACATGAAAAGTGTGACCGCTCGAAAAGTGTGGAAACCTTTCAATGGAAACCTGGTACTAAAATGGAGCTGTAAATTACTTTTAGCTGTCGGCCGCTTCGGTAGCTTACGGCTCCATTTTTAACGGCTCAATGGAAGCGAGCCCAATGTAGTTGACGTCTAGGGTGCTTTGGACTGTAAATGTACAACATATAAGACAAGTGACCCTGGTTTTGTAAGTGGAGGAGTAAGTCACATGCACAGATGGTTATTAGGTTTTACACTACAGCAACAGTTATCAGTTCATAGAAACATAGGCATATCAACCAAATTCAAATGTGTGGTAGACCCTCTTTTGCCGCCCCCCCCCACACACCATCCAAAACAGTTATCCTGTTTTGGGTGGTGTAATTCCAAAGAAATATATCAAATGAACTTTCATTTGAAAGAGAGAGGGTTTACCACTTAAATTAAGGGGTTTAATCTATTTACAGCTGACCTGTGGTTGTCATAGTGATAATAACAATCAGCTGCAGCAATTGCTAGTCTAAATTTGTTTTATTTAGCAATAGCAGATTGAACATTTTATTATAATACCCAACGCAGTATTTAAGCAGTGATTGGCAATCACTACAAACCATGACAGTTTGTGTACCTTATTTTATGTAGGTTTTCAAATGTGTTGAATCATTTTTATAGGTGTAAAAGAACAGCTTCCCATTTGTATTTTCCCTTTGGGAGGTCTACTGACCACTACCATTTACTGGTGCTTGATATTTTCCCACTTGTGTAACTCACATTTTTAGTGTTTTATCTTCTTAAGCATCTACTCTCTTTTCTAATCTTGTATTTAACCACAATCTTGTTGTGATAGTATTGCTGCCTCATGCAGTCAAGGGTCTTTCTTTGTTTGTTGACATAACAAACATCTCAGGACCACATCATTCTGGTCAATGCTAACTTGCTCTCTTACATCTTATAGGGCTGAGGCATTGTTTAAAATGTCTCAGGTTCTTAATATGGAGGAATCCAAGATCATGTGCTTCTCTGGGGGTGTAGAAACCATGAAAGGTTTTCTAGCTTGAAAGCTATAACTAATTAATCCATAAAGCTCCTTCAACCCTTCCTGTCCCCTTAATAAAAAAAAAAATTCTCATCTGTCTCCCTACCAACCAGATTCTCTGTCCCTCTTTTATAATAAACTATGTGATTATATAGTAAATGTATGTTTCTAAAGCAACAGTAATAATTGCCTATAACATTTTTATTGTGGTCGATAAAGGTTTTTAATTAAAGGGAAGAGGGGGGATGGACCAAAAAGTGGGAATTATTAGCACTCACGACTTCTAAATATATAACTAACTGTTTAAAAACAGTTAAAGGGTTGTGTATGTTTAGGTATAAAATCATTAAACTTTAATTTATATACATTAAAAGGGATAAACATCGCCTATTTCCTGTTAAGGAGATATCACTAAAGATAGATTCAAGATAAAACCATAATAACTCAAACGCTCATATAGGTGTACAGAAGCTCTGGGGTAAAAGCCTCCCTGTATTCCTGGCCGTAACTGGATACACGGCATCAGGTGACAGAGGCGCACCCCCCAGTACTTCTAATGTACTAAGACCGATGCGAGCAAAACTAAAGTTAAAACCAAAGTAAGTAACTGCACAAATGCATTTCGGCCTTAGGACCGGCCTTTGTCAATGTGTCTCAGTTAGTAATGTTGTCAAAGTTATAAAGGTTTTTATCAGATCCCAATAAGCAAAATCCAGAGGTTCTAAATTAGCAGACAGATTCTGCAGATACATTTTCCAATGTGATTTTATGCTAACTTATTGTGCTAGCTTCTAATCAGATACATTTTATGTCAGATGTAAATATTATGTCAGAGAACAAAATTAAGTGCATACTACGTAGTGTGCCTACAGTTCGAAAATAGCAGCACACAAAGGATTAGAATTTCAAATTAAATACACTCCCGTGGAACATCCAGTCTGACAGACCAATGGTGATTGTCAATGATTAACCCCACTCAAGGTGATATTTACACTGTATATACATACAATTCTCGCTTTCCTTAGCAATCAAGTATCCCTTTGGTAAAAGGGGAAGTATATGCCAAATGCTGCCAAAAGCTGAAGTTACACTACTCTTGGCTTGCCAGTGCAAGCATACTCACTTCGGTAAGATGGGGGGGTCAGATGACTGCATGGTCCGTGGTGTCCTCTCTTCCTTACTAACCGGAGAGACTCAGACATGATGCTGCCATATCTGCCGTTCATCCTAATTCCACCCTCTGTGCCAGGTGAACAGCGTGTGTGTATGCTTCATGGTGTCAGGATATCTGTGATTGTTATTAAATAATATATATATGCATGTATATTTATCTACACATAAATATATGATAAGACCAAGAAAGAACTCATTTTATTTTTTAAACTGTTTGTAAAACAACCCCCCTCTCATTCTGAAGCACAGATTTCAAGAACAAAGGAATTGCTTTCAAAGGTTTCCTGCCTAAGTTGTAAAGTTAAAGTTCCTGTCAGATCGCCACTGACCCCCTCGCTGCTAAAGACATCTAAGAAAGAGAAAAATGGAAAACATTTGGTTCAATTAGTGAAGACAGATAATTAACCAAGCCAGGATACATTATGGGATTTTGGAGACAAGATTCTCTAAATAAATCAGATAAGCAAACAGAAATTCTGAGAATATAGTAATTAGCACAGGCCTGTTAATTGCCCCTAAACCTCAGATACACATCTGTACTGGCTAGCAGAAACACGTTTGCATTGTAACTCTAAAATTCATTTTAAAGTACAAATTAGGTTTCATTTTCAATAAGGTATACCTCAGTCTTGTATGAAAATGTACTGTATATGTCCATGGATCTGAGAAATGTATTTCAGATTTGTAATAAATTTAATGGATAACATATTCTTATATTTTTCAGGCATCTAATAAGTACATATATTATTGGTGCTTTAAATAATATCATATGTTTTATACACTCAGCAAAAGATATACAGATATGAAATATTTATATGGGATAGTAATCCAATATAGATATAATTATATGAAACTACATCTGATTGCTGATCTCAAGGTATGTATGTGATATTAAGATGATAACTGAGAAAGTGATTGAGTCGTTTATGAATGTATAATCCTTTTAAATCTTTTCATAGAAAATATGATTTTTTAAACGCATTTTAAGATATTATAAGTGGAATCTATTCATGCTTAATCTTGAAATACTCACAATAAAATTATATTAAATGGACCATATATGGAACATATAATTATTAAAACTAGGAGATTAAAAGTATATAAAAATAGGTATTTGATAAAAATATATATAGGAGATGTATTTACTGTATAGCAGTGTTGAAATTGAAACTGTTTGTCTTGTCTGCTGCCCCCGATGGCCTAAATCCAGAATTACAACCAAAAGGCATTTGGCTGTTAAAAATGGCATTTCCCAGTAGCCAATCAGAGAAGAGAGCCTATCCAAATCTATCAAATGATTAAGATATGGGGAGGAGTTTTGTTTCAGACAAAGACTCCCTGCACACAGAGAAAAAGTTCTTGGCTGAAATTTTTATTTTTGGTAACTGTTGCAATCCTGCTGGCTGCCAGTTTTGCTTATAGAGAGACCAGTGTGCGAACACAGTTTTCTGTAAGACAAATACGTTGGGACACTCTTTGTGGATAAGAGACTATCAAGATTAATTCTCTTAAAAATGTGCATAATTCTCCTATAACATATGACGATAGACATGTTTGGATAGTAACTGAACTCTCAAACTGGTGATCTGGTAGTATAAGCAACTGTATATTTAATATTTGAAATCAAAGATATTCTAAAGCTTTAGTTAGATTGTAGAAAGTATACTGGTATTACATATTAATGTTTAGAAAGAATTTTGTATTTTAATATCATAAATTACTTACAGTTATTGATATATATATATATATATATATATATATACACAGTATTAGAATTTGCCTTATTGTAGTTAATAAGAGGTTATTTCAGTCCAAATAAATTGGCATATCAATTGGATGTTAAAGTATTTTGTTTTATTGTTTATCTAAACACTGTGAAGTTAGCGGTCCATATTCTGGTATCATCAGTGTGCGGCGGACGATCGCAGGAAGAGGACCTCCACGTCAGATCGATGGACCTCCATCTGGACCTCCGCCTTGGACCTCCACCTGGACCTCCGCCTTGGACCATCGCCTGGACCTCTGCCTTGGACCTTCGCCTGGACCTCCGCCTTGGACCTTCGCCTGGACCTCCGCCTCTGTGCATTGAGCGTTCCACCTTCACAGGGATGAAGAAGATGCCAGTCCCGCAATGGATGAAGATGGAGCCACCTAGATGAAGATGGAGCCGCTGGGATGAAGATCATTCAAGCAGGACTTCAGCAACTGTGAGTACCTAAAGAAGGGTTAGTGTTAGGTTTTTTTAAGGTTTTTTGGGTGGGTTTTTTTTTTTAGATTAGGCTAATGGGCACTCTTAAAAAAGTTAAATGCCCATTTAAGGGCAGGAAAAAGAGCTGAATGCCCTTTTCAGGGCAATGGGTAGATTAGGTTTTTTAGATAGTTTTTTTTTCTTTTGTGGGTTTGGGGGGTGGGGGTTTGTAATTTTAGTGGGTCTTTGTATTTTTGTTTAGAAAAAGAGCTGATTTCTTTAGGGCAATGCACTACAAAAGGCCCTTTTAAGGGCTATTGGTAGTTTATTATAGATTAGGTTTCTTTTCTTTTAGGGTGTTTTTTTTTAAATTGGTATTAGAATAGGAATAATGTTTATTATTTTGGATAATTTGTTTGCCATTTTGTGTAATGTTTTTTTGTTGTTTGTTTTTTAAGATTATGGTAATGGGCACTCCTAAAAGAGCTGAATGCCCTTTTAAGGGCATTACCCATACAAATGCCCTTTCAGGGCAATGGGTAGATTAGGATTTACTTTATTTTTATTTTGTGGGTTTGGGGGGAGGAGGTTTGTATACTGTTAGGGGTGTTTGTTTTTCTTTTGTAGGAATAGTGCTGATTTTTTTAGGGCAATGCCCTACAAAAGGCCCTTGGTAGTTTATTATAGATTAGGGTTTTTTATTTTGGGATGGATTTTTTTTTTTTTTTTTTAAACAGGGTATTAGAATAGGAATCATTTTTAACGCACAACTCGTAATCTACCTGAATGTGAGGTTACTACCAGACTCTTCTTGTTGTATTCTCGTCAGATGTAAATATTAGCCCTAAAAAAGTATGGATGAGACAAAACAGGATAAGGAACACAACAAAAGTCTGAGTTAGGCAGCGTTACTTTTAGGAGAGAATGAAATTAAACTACTTATATTTTGTAGATATTTGAAAGTCACGTTTCATGATTGTGAAATGTCTTCGGACTACATTAGAAAAAAGCTTAAATTAAGTAATATATATATATTTTAAACATACTGGTAAAATCGCACACATCATCACTTATGTAAGTAAAATATATGGATTGAAACAATTAAAAGGTGATTATTACAATATCATTGAAAATATCACATTACCTTTTTTCAAGAGATACTTCAAGTTTTTTATGTTCCGTTTCTATTTCTCATTCTTGTCTCTGATGATTTTTGCTTCTGTTGAAATCAGTTAACTCCATGAAAGATGCCAAGAAAAGTTACATCCGTTATACAGCACAGACAGATGGATGGCCCAGAGCATGTTTTGAAATTTAGGAAGAACGAGATTATAATTTACACGACTCCATCTTTCAACTCCCTAGCTTAAAAATATCTACATCAGAATGACTTGCAAGTTTAAACAATGCTGACAAGCTAAGGAAAGATAAATTAAAGTAAACTAATTTCTAATTTACATTTAATAGAAGTAAGGAGGCAAATTCTTTCAGTTGTTCTTGCAAACAAAGTCTGGGGAGAGCACAACATTTAAATTTAAAATTTTCAATAAGTGACCACTACAGAAAAGAATATTCACTTTGTTTTGTTTCTTCTCTTGTTTCCGTAAATATTTAGTTTAAGATAGGTCAGGGTTCCGGATTAAAGCAGAATCTTTTAAAAATATTTTGAAATCTTAAAGGGATATGAAACCCAGATCTTTTCTTTCATAATTCAGATAGAGCATGCAATTTTAAACAACTTTCTAATGTATTTATATTATCAATATTTCTTTGTTCTCTTGTAATCTTTTGTTGAAAATGAGGGACATAAGCTTAGGAGCTGGCCCATTTCTGGAGCACTATATAGAAGCAGTTTTCCAAGAATGTTATCAATTTGCAAGAGCACTAGATAGCAGCACTATTTCCTGTCATGTAGTGCTTCAGACACCTACCTAGGTATCTCTTTAACATAGAATATCACATATATGCTCTGTCAGAATCATATCCCTTTAATTAAATAAAGGATTTGTTTGTGTGTTCAGATTAGTGACCACCATAAACCTAGAACATTTTAAAAATACATTTTCAGTAAATCATTTTTTAGATATTTGGAAAACAAACAAAAAACTTTTATATAATCACATTATAGGAACCAGTATGTGGAAAATCTCCAGTATGGAGTCCACCAACTCGGTAACAATCCAGAAGGCTCTGGAAATGAAAGAACTCCAATGTTGTGTTTGTATACACTCAATAAATATAAGTGCAGTATACTCACTCCATCAGAAATCCAGTATTAGTGCTTCCACAATATGACAAAAAAACCATAGGTTTATTAAGCTCTACGCGTTTCAACGAACAAGTCGTTTTTTTCAAGAGCAAGTTAAAAGGCAAATGAATTAAGCTGTACTTCTTACTGTAAGCACAAATTTGCATAGCTACGGTGAGACAATCAGATACACTGTGATGCACCTGGATGTAAAACTGATTTATCATATAGAGACATTAAATGCGAAACGCTTCATGGAAGGGCAACCATGATTGTAGAAATCGAAAGAACAGAATTATATGAGCATCTGTGGGGTAGATCAGGCAACAAGAGCTTAGAATAAAAAAGTGAATTCAGTTCTCAGAAAAAAAGAATTGTGACAGAATAAATAAACCGCATGCCTATATTCAAGGATACAAGATGGTTTACCTGGGTATCATCATCTGATGTAATCAAGAAGGTCTAGTTTATAAATTATTAAATTAAACCAGTTGTATTTCAAGATCATAGATGTTCCCAGGCAACAGTGATGTCCTCTTTGTACAAGCCCTAGAAAAATATATAGGTTTGTATTTTAATAAGTGACTATTGATATGTGCGCTTTCTAATGGTGTTCTTCTGAGAGATCTCAACTTCAACTTGGATCAGTAATCCCTTCTCACAGCAGTCCCAACCCAACATGAGGCCAAATTACGGGTGGAGCACTAACAGATTTTTTCGCTCGTACAATAACTGTGCTCAAAGTAAATATTTAATGAGGAATGTTAGCACAGTTATAACAAGTTGAAAGTAAAAATGTTAGAATGCCAGCAAAACCCACTGCACGCTAACTTCAGGACTTCCGATATCGCAACCACATTAACCTCTTCTCTTTATAGACTCTTTATAGACTTCAATGGAGTGCGCTGTTCAAGAAAAAAAAAACAGCTAACACTCGCGCACTAACCTGACACACATGATTATCATGTCTGCTCGACCTTGATAAATACCGACAGCATACGCTGATGGTATTTAACATTGCACAAGTATTTCTTGTGAAATGCTTGTACAATGCCTCCCCCTACTCACTCGCAGCCAATCGGCAGATAGCAGGGGGTGTCAATCATCCCGATTGGATCGAGATGATTGCAGTCTGCCACCTAAAAGATGGTTGAGAAGTTAAGGAGCAGCGGTTTTACGACCGCTGTTTCTTAACTTCGGTTTCTGGTGGACCAGAGATGATGGGGCGCCGATGCAGTGTCCGCTGCTTGTTAAATCGACCCCTTTAACTCTGTGATTACCTTGTATCTTAGCCTCAAAAGACTGCCTCCTTATCTAAGTGCTATTTACAAACTTACATTTTATACAATTAGTGCTGCTTCATAAATAACTCCACGGGATTGAGCACAATGTTATCTATATGGAACACATAGATTAGCATCTGGCTGTTAAAAACTAATAAAATGCACTGAGATAAGAGACAGGCTGCAGAGGCTTAGAAACAGTCAGAAATTTAGAGGTTTAAAGGTTATAAAACAATTTAAAAAATCAAGTAGACTGTCCCTTTAAATATATATCTATATCAATATGAATATATACAGGTATAGACATATATACATATGTATATAGAAATGTCTATTTAAAAATACAAAGAACATTTTCTTCTAAGTGAAGAATATTTGAATGTAAAATATTTACTACAGTAAAAACACAGTAATATATATTTTAAAATATTAAAATTTAATAAAAATAATTTTTCATGTTTTAAGGTATTTGACTGGAAAGGGCCCCAAAGTGTGTATGTGTAAATATGACTATACATGTGTATATATGTGTTTATATGTGTAGATATATGCATATTATACAAAGTGATCCTTTGCTACTATTTAGTGATTGGCAACCTTCTAGGGTGGGTTTCAAGCGCAACACAAGTTTGAGAAATCTATTAATTCTTACTGATCCATCACATTGCTTTAAAAAGACTACTTGTTTGCAAAATATCAAAACTGTCTATTTTTTCGCTTTACAGGTTGTACCACCTGTAATTCCATGATACCAGGACCTACGTTTAGTCACCCACACAAGAAGAAATATACCATTAGGTACTTTCTAACAGGTAAAACAAAATATGTTGTGTATATACTAAGGCCCCTATTTATCAAGTCTGGCAGACCTGATCCGACAGTGTGGATCAGGTCTGCCAGACTTCGCTGAATACGGAGAGCAATACAGACATCGCCAGCAATACAGACATCGCCAGAAATCAATCCGATCGGGTTGATTGACACCCCCCTGCTGGCGGCCTATTGGCCGCGAGTCTGCAGGGGGTGGCTTTGCACCAGAAGCTCTTGTGAGCTGCTGGTGCAATGCTGAATACGGAGAGCGTATTACTCTCCGTATTCAGCGAGGTCTGTCGGACCTGATCCGCACTGTCGGATCAGGTCCGACAGACCTTGATAATTAGAGGCCATAGTGTCAGTGATCTATGCTTTGTGTTAATAGATCATGTCCCCCATTTGAAACATGGGGGCGATAGAAACAAGATTTTACTACAGGTTGAGGCGAGATGGATTCACTGTTTAAATAACCTTCAACCTGAAGGCATTGATTGCTTTCTTTGAATGATTTTTTAATATGTTATAATACTTCGTTTTGGGCATCTGATAGTGATATATGTGAAACATGAATAATTATTATTAGATATGAAAAACTAAACAGTGGAAAGTCATTAGCAGATATAAATGTTTAAGGGCAAGTGGAGCTGCCAGTTAGAGGAAAAAAAATGAACACTGAAAATCTAACACTGAAATGTATGTCTGATAATCTAATACTGAGATTTTTTAGTCTTGTCACAGGGTAGAAAGTATATGTAGTGGTCCCTAGTTATGTGAAGTACAGCTTTGCAGCTTGTAATTTAACAGTGTGAACAACTATTAGCTGAACTATTAGTATAAGTTACTGGCAGATGTGGGTGCTTCAATGGAGTTGCCACTAATAATTTAACACTGAATATTTAACTTAGGTCTTTTAGCTCGTTTATCATTATTGAGTCGTGCCGCAGGGTAGAAATAGATATGGTCACTAATCGTTTAGAATACAACTTAATCTATTATTATTAGATATTTTGTGTATAAATCATAGTCATATGACTGTGAAGTTACTACAGAGGTGAGGATGGTGTCTTCCGGGTATACGGCGTGGCCACATTGAAGAGATTGATTTCAAACGCTAACACATAGTATTGCTTCAGGTATGCGTAAACTATTGTATACTATTGGCTTCAGGATTAAAAATGGGTCTGATGTGGATAGATCAAGGTACGAGAATGGAGATAGAATTAAAATATGACAGTGACTGGGCAAATGGCGGCATGACAAGTAGTGATCAATTTTGGAGATAGAAGTTGGTTGGTTTAAGGATCCATTTTTTATATGAGTAAAAACATTTGGAATCATCAGTATTAGGCTAAGGTATGTGACAGTTCATTTATTTAAAATGTAACTGTATTTAGGTCTAGTATAGGCTAGCTCATGATAATAATACCAAACAGTAGGGGGCGCTAGAAAATGTAAGAAAAATCACAATAAAAAGGAATAGTGCAAATTACATATATTGGCAAAAAATGCAATACACTTAAACTGAGATGTACATTGGTAATACTAATGTTACAGAGAACAAACAGTCCAGGATTAACAATCCACAATCCAAACTGGTAGAGACTAGATAATCCAAATCCCTTGGACACTTTTTTATGCTGCCGTCTTCTTAAACTTCATAAAAAGTCACTGTAATTAAACAAGAAACAAAGAGGCGCCCATGTGTGTATCAATCTCCAATAATCTGTGACATCAGGATACTGGAAACAAGGGTACTCACATTTGTGGAAATCACTCTCTTGTGCTAGCAGAGGCGTACTAACAACTCTCAGCCTGTCAGCTAGCTGGCTTCCAGACACTCCAAGTTCAGTGACAGCAACAGTCTCTTTCAAAGAAACAGCTCCAATAGTAAACGGTTAAAAACATTTATTTACCTTAAAAATGAATAAAATCAAACAGGAATACTAAAGTGCTGATAAAGAGTACATATATGTAAAATATGCCCCCAAATAATATGCAACGCATTTCTCAGCGTGTAACTCCACCATTTCATCAGGCATAACATTGCTGTAGTACTTACGGTCTTAAATAGGGAAGAACTGTTAACAATCAGAAGGAGAGGAGTCGTTAGGTGGTGGGTGTGCATGTGAAACGTGCATTTGATTGGTCCCTTGCCGGTGTGTAATTCTGCAAGACTATAGTAAAAATTGGGTCTATACTTTTAATAGAAAAACAAAATCCACAAATGACAATGAGTGGACTGTAGTCCAGCACAAGAATAGGGCCAGAATTAGAAATAACAACAAAGTAACAATAAGAATAAGGGAGGGGGGGGGGTGTCAATAAGACTAAATGTCTGTTAGTTGAAAATAGGTCTAACCAGCAACACCATAACAATACCCCCTCAGCCTGTGATATACCATTGACTAATAGATTTACACCTATGAATGATAAACAGTTCAATAGGGAGACAACTCAGCCGCAAATTAAGAATTTCCATCACAATAGGAGGGATGATACCAACCAGTTACCTATTAACTTTAATAGGCAAGATGAGAGGCCATCTACATCTCAGGATTTTTTAATGGAGGGCAATTTGGCTCCACTGTGGAGAAGAAGGAACACAAAAAACCCCACACACAACAACAAAAAAAGACCATTCTCAAATGGGGGAAAAGAGGGAAAGGAAAAGGCCTCAAAAAAGACAAATTACAAAAACTAAAAGAGGGCATTTTCAATCTCTCTTCACATCAGTTAACTAATAATGAGATTACGATCTTTGGAAGATGTCTGTCGTATTTCCCCCAAAATACCCACAATATTTTCAATCTTTTTGTGGACCTTAACAGGTGCACTAGAAAGTTATCACTACAAAGGTATTTTTCTTTAAAAAATAAATAAAAAAAAAGAACAACATTAATGGAAATCATATTACTGTGGAAAGCATGGACCCCCACACACAGACACCTGTGGTGTATAATGATCCATCATATCTCATTGAGGATCTATTTGAGGTGGCGCATCCACACATCATTATCTCCTCCGGCTTCCTTTTATCCCCCTAGAGAAGAGGTATCTTATAAAGATCTCTTTCAGCAATTAGTGATGGCGGGTGACTGTAATTTGGTCATTCGCCAAGCTGATAGGGTAGGAGGGATAGTGCTTCAGAATTAATCTGACTATGTAGCATTATTGGGGATACAGTTTAAGTAGTGACCCTACTGAGAGGTTTGTTAAATCTTTGGTGAGTTTGCTGGAAATTGGTTTTTCGAGTGGTATATTACATAACAAAGTGAAGAAATATCTTTAGCCAGACTACCCCAGCATTCCATACTATGACCACTTATTAAAGGTCCATAAACACCCTACACAAACCCCTGGAAGACCCATTATAGCGGGAATTAACAGTTTAAACGATAGACTTTCTGAATTTATTGACTTGTTCCTTCAGAAATATGTGATCCATTTACCATCATATATTAGAGACACCACAGACCTATTGACCAAACTAGAAGGTGTCAAACAAAATGGGAATTATGTTTGGGTAACATGCGATATGGAAGCCACTTCCCATAATTTGGGTCTGGAAGCAGTTCGAACCTATTTGTTTCTTGTCTCATTATAGCAGCTCATAATAATGTGTAAGAAACAAAAAAATGTGAGAAATTCTGAAGAAATAATGTAAAGATGCTCTGAATTTATTACACAGTGTATTCCCTAAATAACATATGATAATAATGATGTTACACATGGCCCATTCATATAACATTCATGTTTGTAAACACAATGTGGTTTCGATGCCAACCGTTTGGCATTTTTTTCTTATGAGGGGGAGGGATTTGTTTGATTATGTTTTGCTATAAATTTTTGTCACAACACTATTACTTATTACTTTGTCTAAGGAAGGGGAGTTGTATCCCCAAAATGTCACATCACAAGTAAAGGAGTTTAAAAGACTAGAAAGTGCAAGCAAGTGATGTTTTTTTGGACTGATATTTGCTAGCACACTGGCAGTTGATCATATTGGTGAGAGTGCACTTCATGTGAATCTATATATATATATATATACACACACACACACACACACACACACACACACATTATAGCCCTTTTGTTATGCTCGGCAGAGTAGGTTCAGGGGTTTCGCGCCCATGTGTAGAGGTGTCCGACTTAGTCCCATCTTGTGCACTGAAAGGTGCCAGTGGAATAGGCTTCTTTGCAGAACTACCCCTTTTAGGCATAATTAACAGACACAAGGCAAATTTATTGTACAGGAAACTAGAGAGTCAGATTCAGGAAACAGAATTAGGCAGCAGTAAAGTCCAAACCGGAGCTGGGTCAGAAGTTGTGCCCACTCTAAGATCGAGACAGGAGAGCTCACATGAAGGATGGAGACAGGAGTGCCCACTTAACGACTGATGACAGGAACAGTATATTGATATTTTGCAGAAACCATTTGCAAGGCTTGGGTAATGAAGCAGGATACCGGTGCTTGGCAGACGCCCTCTACTGGGCGTGGGTACTGAAGCAGAATACCAGTGCTTAGCAGATGCCCTCTGAAGGGTCTGGGTACTTGAACAGGATAGCAGTGCTTGGCAGATACCCTCTGCAGTGCTAAGGTACTGGAACAAAATACAAGTGCTTGGCAGATGCCCTCTGCAAGGTTAGGGTGCTGAAGTAGAATACTGGTGCTTTGCAGATGCGCTATGCAGGGCTAGGGTACTGGAACAGAATACTGGTGCTTGGCAGATTCTATCTGCAGGGCTTGGGAGCTGAAACAGGATAACGGTGCTTGGCAGATGTCCTCTGCAGGGCTAGGGTACTGGAACAGAATACGACTGCTTGGCAGATTCCCTCTGCAGTGCCAGTGTGCTGAAGCAGGATACCAGTCCTTGGAAGAAGCCCTTTGCAGGGCTAGGGTACTGGAACAGAATACTGGTACTTGCCAGGCACCCTCTGCAGGGCTAGTTACTGAAGTTGATTCCAGTGTAGAGATACTAGATACATTATATTATTCGTTTTATGTTCCTTTGTACTTTCTCTAATTTGGACTAGTTTGTGTTGTTGCTTTCTTGTATTTTGCATACAAAAAGTGTTCTAGCATGTGATTTTGTTCTGGTTGTTATTGCTTCATTCTTCTCTGCACTTTTATTGGATATGAAGATATTGAATGATGTACTTAGAATTTTGATATTAAAAACATTTCAAAATATTTTGGGGCTTTTTTTTAACTATTATATTGCAATTCACATTCAGAATCCTGCATACCGAGATAAATAACTCTCAAGTTGAAATTTGTCTTTCTAAAATTCTTTGAGGGACTCTACAGTACTGAAGAGACTTCTAGATAATCTCGCCAAAGTGGAGCCCTGTACATCATTGGGCCCCTAGAGTCTCTTAAGACCATAGATGCTCATTTAAAGCCTTCACAGAATATTCAGTTCTTTCGGTTCCTCCGATATTGGTAACCAGGGCTGCCATTAGAAATTTTGGGGCCCCTGACTTAACCATTGATCAGCCCCCCTTGACATGTGCAATTTCTGACCAAGTAACTAAAACGTATATGCACTCACTTTATTCTTAAGTGTGGTCAAACTTGCAAATGTTGTAAAGTAGGTAGTAACATACAAACACAGAAACACACAGACACACTCATACACTGAAACACACACACTCACACATAAGGATTCACATATAGACACTCTAGCAGACACGCAAAGAAACACTCAAACATACTCAGACACAGATACCCAAACAGACACTCAGCACTTGTTTACATTAACCTGACAAGTAATGAGGTAGACTACAGTTTTGTCAAAAAAGGAGATTTACAAAACAAAATATGGAGTAGTTCTAATTATCTTTTTGTCAAGGAAGATGCCAACTAAATGATGACAACAGCATGCAGTCACTGAAAGAAGGGTCCTGAACTGCCTAAACAATAGTTTAAAGGTTAAATGGTAGATTGGTGACTTCCAGAAAGGTCTCATTAGTCTCAAAGTCTGTAGAAAGATGTGAATAATCAGTAGTAAGGTCAAAATGTCCTAAAAAGGAACAGACAATGGACACACACACACACAAACACAAACTTGCACATACACCCAAGGAAACACAGACAGAGACAGCCTCAGAAAACACACAAAGACATACCCACACACACCCACAGAAAACACACAAAAATATACACACACAGAGAGACATCCACAGAAAACCTACATACACAGCCTCACTGAGACATCCACAGAAAACACACAAAGACATCCACACACTCTCAAAGAGACACCCACAGAAAATGCACAGAAAACACACACCCTCACAGAGACATCCACAGAAAACACAGGCATACATACACACACACACACACACCCTCACAGAGACATCCACAGAAAACACAGAGACATACACACCCACCCTCACAGAGGCATCCAGAGAAAATACACAAAGACATACATACACACACCCTCAAAGAGACAGCCATAGCAAAGGCACAAAGACATACGCACACACTCTCACAGACATCCACAGAAAATGCACAAAGACATACACACCCACCCTCAGAGAGACCCACAGAAAAAAAATACATACACAAGCAAAAGCACAATGACATAAACACAGACACCCACAGAAACACTCACAGGAAGTAACATTTCTGCACATTGCATCCCCTAAATCAACAGTGTGTGACATGCATGATAAAAAACATTGCAGAAATTAAAAGATCACTTTTTAAAGAATCATATTTGTAAATGTGCAAACAAAAATAATTCTGTGAATTCAAAATTGTACATTAATGGTCTGGGTAGATGGCTAGATAAAGAAAAGTACTTTTAAAAGGTTAACATATGTCGTCCCCCCCCCATTTTGCCCAACCAAGAGCACCACTTCAAATATAGTGTACAAATGTTGCCATCTGTCAGCTGTACTTATGGATTTTGAAAATGCTGTACTCTATATGGTCTTGGGGGAACCATAAGCTGTGGTACTCATACCATTAGATCTGGTTAAATGCAGGATTTAGGCTTGTTTGTATGTCTTTCAAAATTAAGTCAGCTGTAGTGTAAACTGAACAGTTTTAAGTTAACCTGTCTCATTTCAAACACTGAGCAATCTTAGTCTGAGAGTATAACATTTTATGCAGCTGTAAAAATCTGAGATAAAGAGCCTCCTTGCATCTGGAAAGTCCTTGCATAAAGGGGCAGTAAACTGGAATGTAATATATATATATATATATATATATATATATATATATATATATATTAATAAAAAAAATGCATATCTGCCAAAAGGGCACCTACCATTTGTGTATTGAGGAGGAAACATTTCTGCATAGCTTTACATGTAGAATTTCTACAGCATTGTCAAATAATCATAAGTACACTGGACCTCTGGCCCCACCATACAACTACTACCACACTAAAGTTACAATCCCAAATTGCACAAAGAAATAAAAACATTTACTAAGTAAGTCCTACATCCTCTGCAATGCTATCTTACTCAAGCACACACTGTACAAACAAAGTTTCAAGTCTGTCTCACATTGTGCATAGTGGTTTAGCGCACACTCAGAATTCCTCTCAAATGATAATACTTTATTCCTTTTAATACAATTTACCATGCTCAATTAGCACTCTGCTGTAGTTCCCACTGGTGGCTGCCAAATTTAAAAAAAAAAATGTAAAAAAAAAAATTTTTTTTAGTTGTTCTTGCCTCATGGGGTCCCCCTGACCCATTGGGCCCCTGACAGGAGTCAACCCTGTAACCCCCTGTTGTCGGCCCTGTTGGTAACTGTTACGTGTTGATGTTCTCCTTAGTATTAAGGATAATATATATATAAAAAAAGAAGAGATTGCAGAGATGGATAACCTACGACTACAGAGAACAGGTTTATGCAGCTCAGCCTACTATTCATATTATTATTGCTTGCTGTTTGTTATGTTTTCTTTTTACATGTTCTAAGGTAAAATATTATTTGCTTATGAATCTTTTCTAGCTATCGATATAGGTAATAAACATCTTTACCTTAACTAGGCTTTGTAACAAATATTCTTTCATGGACACTCAGCCACTGAAAAGGTTCATTTAAACATGCTATGCACTGATACTCCCTAGTAGGGCTGGGCGATATGGGCAAAAAAAATCGCGTTTTCTTTTTTTTTTTTTTTTAAACGCGATTGCGATTTAATTGCAATTTTCTTATAAATGACTATAACACCTTCATTTTGCATTATAAAGTTTATTTAACACTACAGAATCTTAATGTACATGATTCTCAATGTCCAATACACTCTTGGAGCATAAAAATACAAATCACAAAATAGTTAAAATAAAATTTGCTGCCTGTGATGTGATTAAATAGTAGCCACTAGCCAGTTATTAGGTCTTATGTCATGTTTTCTTGGACAGTCATTCTAACTTTGGACAGTGGTATAATTAACAAATGAAGCAGTGTAAGCCCCATGCATACACACACACACACACACACACACATATATATATATATATATATATATATATATAAAATATTTTTTTCTTCTTTTTTAAACATTTTAATTTGACTGAAAATGAGCCCTGCTCCTGTCCAGGAATCCATTACAGGCATATAGCAGTAGGGGTGGGGGCTGCTCCTTTCAGAAATGCTGTGCCTTGCTGATATAAAATACATTGTAGATGCAGTTAAGTTAACCCAGCAGCAGAGGGGACTGCAGTTTTAGCCTTTTTGGGATCCGTGGGGTTAACTGCATCTGCTATATATTTAAGCCATTGCTCAGAGAGCAGGAGATTGTGTGGGAGGTTCCATAATGTTTACATACCCTAAGTTTCAGACTGCAGATGTCCCTAGGGGGAAATATAAGTAAGTGGCTTTCTCTGCTCTTCATTGCTGCATGGGCTCTGCTTTTAGATTTCTAGATTGATCAGCTGCTTATGAACAGAAAGTGAAAGTAAAAGAGCCATTTTACAAATGTGTGCTAAAAGCAACCACTAGATGGAGCTGGTTTTCAAGAAATCACAAATAAATCAATCGGTTTTAAAATCGCGGCGATTAATTGCGGTTTTAAATCGCATATGCGATTAATCCTGCAGCCCTACTCCCTAGGTATGTTCCTTTAAGAATAAAGTTTGTAGCATGTTATTTCTCCCAGTACTTATAAGGCATAATAAGCATGAGTATTTTACACATGCATTTAATAGGGGAGTCTGGGCAGGTATAAAGTCTACACTTTGCTTAAAGATTAAATTCAAATTGTAAGCAGTAATAGCTCTTATCATTTTTAAATGTTGGTATTTCTCTCTGCTGGAATCCGGTGGTCTGGCAGACCCTAAAGCTGGAGGGACCTGTGTGAAGAGATCTGCTTGGCAAAATCAGCTGATGATTGGCTGCAGTAGATTTCACTGAATGTGCAAATGGTTGTGGTTGGTTGCAAAGGATGATTTGCAGATAAAAGTTGTCCAATAAGACTGTGGGAAAAAACGGGATGAAGAGAACGGAGAGTTTGTAATGAATAAAAGTTTGATAGAATGTTAACTTGGTTTGATTCTTAGAATATAAGTTTTTGTTGATAAAGGAGTTGAATTGGCTTAAGTTAGATAACAAAAGGTATCAGGAAATATAGCTCTAAGGGATAATTGCTAGAGCGCTATTTTGAAATACACAGCTTTATTGAACAAGCAAAGTAATGAAATGAGAGCAGATTTAAATAAGATGATTATGTCACGTAGGAGGTGGATCTGTATTAGTTAAGGTGGAATGATGTAATTTGGATACAGCATATGTTACAGATCCCCCGCAAAGAAGTCACTCAGGGGCTTACAGGTGAATGCTTCCCTGGATATTGTCTCTGGAACACCCTCACCAGATGTGGTACATGGATATTCTCAGCAGGTTCCTAAGAATCTTCCTCAGATCCATACCCCTTCCAAAATACATCTACATGTTATTCTCAGACTAATATTTTCTTTGAATGCATCATGTTATTTAGCATTTATGTAGTGTTTAATGTCCCTTTAACGGTGGAGTTTAAGAGCTCACTAAAATGAGAAAAAGAGGGGGAATTTACTTTCCTACAATGGAAATTCTCCCTCCCACACTAGAGGTAAGAACAACTAGAAATTCAATGTCATTTTATCTTTATTTATAAACATAATAATCATTAACATGTTTCATTAAAATAGTAAACAAAGCACACCTTTAATCGATAACACATGTTTAAAAATAAAATAACTTCAGACAGTGCAATTAAAATATTAAAAATGAGAACTAAATATTAAAGGGTTAATTCTGTATTACAAATTGCCCAGGATTTAACTGTAGCATTGTGATTCTGACATGTAACTAAGAGTGTGTAAGTGGAATATGTTAATACTGTCTTGTCAAGTCTATGATTAAGCTTTTGTATTGAGCATGAAATGTGTTGTCTAACTATATATTGTGATGCCTTTTGTTTTATTTTCACATTTATTCTCAATAATGCTTAAAAGTTTTGACTTTCGGCATGGCATTCTGAGGGAACTTCCTTCCTGTTTGTCCTTGATTCTCCTCTGGAGATTACGCGTACTACCGGCTTGGCATCAGACTCTATTAAGTGAAGTTACAATGAACAGTTTTAGCCTGTCAGCTCTGCAGGTGGGTGCAATTTAGTGTGGTGTTTCTTTATGTTTGTACATCGCCTGAAGCGGTCCTCTTTTTCCTTGAAAAATGTAAAAAAAAAAATATTTACTATGGAAACTTTAAGTTGTGTTAAAAAATCTATACATAGATTTATTGTTTAGAAAGATGTTTCCCAGAGGAATCTCATATAAACACATCAAGTACATTTCAGAAAATATTTTTCACATTCTTGATAAAAAATATACTGAAAGAACGCATCAAAAATAATAAGTTAAATCAAAATAGTTTAAATATTTTTCTCTTTGTTTTATGATGTCTAGAAACTTCGTTTTATAAATTCTGATACAATTAATTGTATTGTATTTTAGGTAGCTTAAAAATAAAATGACCTAATTCAACCACAATTACATTTCACATGAATGAAAGAAGAGCGATATTGGGTTTTTAAATTGCCCTCATATTACAAGTTGAAAGTAAACACGATCGCTTGAGCGCAATTGAAGTTAACGCTCATCAGGTTAGCGCGTCCTCAGAGCTGTCGTTACATATGAGATCTCAGGTGTTAGAAAAAAGGGCAGGCAAAGGGATTTAATATAGACATACATACATATACATGTCTAAATATGGATATGTATGTGTATATATATATATATATATATATGTGTGTGTGTATATATAAATATGTGTGTGTGTGTACATATGTATTTATTTATTTATATGTGTATTTATGTATTTATAGATATATAGAGGCCTATCTATCAAGCTGTCAACTGTGCTGCATTCGCCGGCACCAATACCCTCGCCTAACATCGCCTAACATCGTGGCCGCGGACCTCAATACGATCTCCATATTTATAAAAAAAGCCGGCAAAAATCTGCACTCCAACTGCGGGGCGATGAGCAGCGGACTGTTGTTAACTAACAGTCATCGATCTCGCTGCTATTCGGCTTTTTCCCAACTTTATTTATACCCGTCACTAAACACTGCTACTATACTAAAATGTTTAACTCTTATCCTGCCACTCCTGGACCCCGCCGCAACCTAAATAAAGTTATTAACCCCTATCCCGCCTCTCCTGGGCCCCACCGCAACTAAATAAAGTTATTAACCCCTATCCCGCCGCTCCCGGACCCCGCCGCATCCTAAATAAAGTTATTAACCCCTATCCCGCCGCTCCCGGACCCCACCGCAACTCAATAAAAGTATTAACCCCATCCCGCTGCTCCTGGACCCTGCCGCAACTAAATAAAAGTATTAACCCCTATACCGCCGCTCCCGGGCCCTGCCACAGCTAAATAAATGTATTAACCCCTGGCCTCCCACATTAACCCCTAAACCTAATAACCCGCTAACTTTACATTATAATTACCTCATCCCTATCTTATAATAAATTTAAACTTACCTTTAGAATTAAATTAAACTATTTTAAACTATTAATTAACCAACCCTAACTATTATACTAAAATTACATTAAATACATTAGGCTAGGGGTTTTTTTTATTTGGGGGGGCTTTTTTATTTTGATAGGGCTATTAGATTAGGTGTAATTAGTTTGAATATTTGATAATTTCTTTTTTTTGTGTCATTTAGTGTTTTTTATTTTTTGTAACTTAGTTGTTATTTTTTTGTAGCTTAGTAATTTAATTGTAGATTTAAATAATTTGAGTATGGTTAGGGTTTTTAAATATGTAATATAGTTAATTTAATTTGTAGTTTAATGTAATTTTAGTATAATAGTTAGGGTAGGTTAATTAATAGTTTAATATAGTTTATTTTAATTCTAAAGGTAAGTTTAAATTTATTATAATATAGGGATGAGGTAAGTATAATGTAAAGTTAGCGGCTTGTTAGGTTTAGGGGTTAATAGCTTAATTTAGTTTATGGCGATGTGGGGGGCTGGCGGTTTAGTGGTTAATCGGTTTAGTTAGTGGTAGTGATGTGGGAGGCCAGGGGTTTAGGGTTTAATAATTTTGATACAGTTGTGGCGGGGTCCGGGAGCGGCGGGATAGGGGTTAATATATTTATTTAGTTACCGCAGGGTCCGGGAGCGGCGGGTTAGGGGTTAATACTTTTAGTTAGTTGCGGTGGGCTCCGGGAGCGGCGGGATAGGGGTTAATATATTTATTTAGTTGCGGCGGGGTCCGGGAGCAGCGGAATAGGGGCTAATAACATTATGTAGGTGGCGGCGAAGTAGGGGGCGGCAGATTAGGGGTGTTTAGACTCTGGGCTTATGTTAGGGTGTTAGGTGTAAACCTAATTTGTTTTCTAGCATAGAAATCAATGTGATATCTGGCAGCATTGAACAAAAACTTTTGCTGCATTCAGGCTCCCATTGATTCCTATTGTATCCGCGGCCTCCAGGGTGGCAGATTGAAAACCAGGTACGCTGGGCCGGAATAGTGGCGAGCGTACCTGTTAGAAGTTTGATAAATGGCAAAAGTTGTCAGATAGTGCTGAATTTGTATTCGGAACATCTGTAATGATGTAAGCATCGATCTGTGTCGGATTGAGACCGGCGGATCGTATGCTACGTCACAAATTTCAACTGTAGGCTTTAATAAATGGGTCGATATTTAAATTGCTGCAAAAATGTTGGCATCAGTTATTAGACAAATCCTTAAGTCCTTTCATGTATATTGCCGTACAATCTTGCAGAAGGTGAGTTGAAAAAAAATAGAGAGGTTATTTCTTTACCAGAGTGAATATGGCTTTGAATTGTATTAGGTAAAGGCAGGTATATACTGATAAATAACAGTCGAAGTAGATGCTGCAAACTAATGTAAGAGAAGTACTTCTAATAATACATGTAGTAGATTGAGAAGAGGATACTTAGTAGGCGAAAATGTTCAGAGGTTTTAACAGGAACAAATTGGAGAAAATCCACAACGTTAAGCTCAGTGAAACAACTAGGTGGCTGTGCAACTAATTAAGATATTAATAAGCACCTTATTTTGTATGCGAGGTGCATTTAAAGGAGAGGTGGGATGAACTTATGCTGGCTAAAGGCAGTGCATTTAAAGGGAAAGCATGTGTTACTAATGCTGGAAAGATAGGGATCCTGATATGACCCCCCTTCACGCTAGCTTGAGGCCTAGGTCTGTCTGGGTGACGACTATGGAATAGGGAAGCAAGTCTAGGTGCATATATGTTAGATGATGGTTCCCAGGTGTCATCCTCTGAGGAATAGCCCTTCCACCGGACCAGATACTGCAACTGTCCTCTGTGGAGCCTGGAATCAAACAAAGACTATACTTCGTACTCCTCAGAGTCGAGGGTAGAGGGGTCTGGAGGTAAAACAGTACTTGGATTTCTCATCAGCCTAGCCAGTTTCAACAGGGAAACATGAAAAGTCGGATGAATTTTCAACGTCGGTGGTAATTCTAGGGTCACTACATTATCGTTAATTATTTTAGATATGGAAAAAGGTCAGATAAAGAGTTCACCTAATTTTTTACTGGGTATGTGCAGTTTAAAATTTTTGTAGAAAGCCATACCCGATCTCTTATTGTGTAAGATGGCGATGGTTGTCTATGTAAGTCATAATACTTCTTTTAAGTAAATTGCGCTGTAGCAATATTTTGTTGAAGATACTTGAAATTTTCAATTAAGGAATTATGGAATTCATCCACGAGGGGGGAAGGTGATGGATCAGTGTCAGTTAAAACAACTTTAGGATGATAGTCGTTGTTAGTGAAGAATGGAGTCATCTTTGTACAGGAGTTAATGGAGTTATTGAAAGCAAATTCTGCTAGTGGAAAGTAGTGAACCCAATCATGTTGATGGTGGGAACAATAACAGCGCAGGTACTGTTCTAGCCATTGATTCAGCTTTTCAGCTTGTTCATTTGTTTGTGGGTGAAAAGAAGTACTGTATCTGTGATCGATTTGTAGTATGTCACATAATTTTCTCCAAAAGTTAGAAGTAAACTGAGTACCACGGTCAGTTTTTAGAATTGGTGGAATTCCGTGGAGTTTAAATATATTTTTAACGAAGAGTTCTGCAGTTTCTGTGGAAGTAGGAAGTTGGTGGAACGGTATGAAATGTGCCATTTTTGAGAAAAGGTAAATTACAACTAGAATGGTCTTTTAATTTTCAGAAGTAGGGAGTTCGACAATGAAGTCCATGCTGGCATGTTGCCATGGTTTTTCAGGAGTTTTGATTGGCATGAGAAGACCATAAGGTCTTTGTCGATCTGGTTTTGAAGTGGTACATATGGTGCAACTTGTTATATAATCCGAAATACTGTCTGGAAATATTCTCTAGAGTTTTGGTTATACCCAGGAGTCCAGAAATTGGAGAATCGTGGAAGGATTGTAGTAAGTGTAAACGTAAATGTTTTGGTAAATAAATTTGTCCTTCATGATAGTAGAGTCCAACTGGTTTTAAAACCAGTTTTAAATAAGGTATCTCATTGTCTTTCTCCAGTGAGAGTTGCATTTCCTCTTTGAGGCCTTGGGTTGTGGTTAAACAGATAAAACAGTCATTTGGAATGATATTTGATGGGATTGTGTTGGCAGGCGGTTTGGGTTCCTTTTGCGATAAGGCATCTGCCTTTCCATTTTTGTTTGCAGGTCTATAAATGATATGGAAATTGAATCAGGTAAAATACAGAGTCCAACGAAGATGTCTGGCTGAAAGAGTCTTATTCTTTTGTATGAATTCAAGATTTTTGAGGTCGGTGTATATTATAATTGGAATTGATGTACCCTATAGGAGATGTCTCCAATGCTCTAGAGATTTTTTAATGGCAAGAAGCTCTTTCTCCATTATTGGGTAATTCCTTTCAGCAGGAGTCATTACTTTGGAAAAATAAGTGATAGGATTTACCGGTGAGTCAGTAGTCTCTCTTTGAGAAAGTATAACCCCTAAAGTGTAATCGAATGAATCAAATTCAAGTATGTAAGGTAACTTAGGATCCCGGAAATGTAAGATGGGAGCAGTAGTGAATCTTTGTTTGAGATGTTCAAATGCTTCCAAAGCTGTAGAATGGAATGGAACAGATGAACTAGTTAAACGTGTGAGAGGCTTAGCGATTTTGGAATAATTCTTAAAACATTTTCTGTAATAATTAGCAAATCCAAGGAAGCGTTGGAGTTCTTTCTTGGTTGTGGGAGGATTCCAATCCTTTACAGTTTGCACTTTATTTTTCTCCATCTTTATTCCAGAGGGTCCTAGATGGTAGCCAAGAAATGTTATTTCACTACTATGGAAGGAACATTTTTCTGGCTTAGCATATAGTTGGTGAACTCTAAGTCTTTATAGGACTTTCCTGACATCTTTGATATGTTGTTCCAAGGTGTTAGAGTAAATGAGGATGTCATCCAGATAGATGACAAAAAATACGTCAAGGAGGTCTCTGAAATCATCATTAATAAAATACTGAAAAGTGGCTGGAGCGTTACAATGCCCAAACAGCATGACCGTGTATTTGAAGAGTCCATATCTGGTCCTGAAAGCGGTCAGCCACTCATCTCCCTCACATTTGTGAATTAAATTATACGCCCCTTGTAGGTCAAGTTTTGTGTAAATCTTTGCCTGATATAAACGTTTGATTAGCTCTGGAATTAATGGTAGAGGATATCTGTTTTTGATGGTCCATTTGTTCAGTTCTCGGTAGTTAATTATCGGTCGTAAAGTGGAATCTTTGTTTTTTACAAAAAACATTCCTGCTCCTGCTGGTGAAGTGGAAGCCCTAATGAAGCCTTTTCTTAAATTTTCTTCAAGGTATTGTTTCAAGTGTTCCAGTTCTGGCTGACTGAGAGGATATAAATGTCCATAAGGTATAAATGATCCAGGTTGAAGTTCAATCGGACAGTCGTACTTGCGATGTGGGGGTAGGGTCTCGACTTTCTTTTTACTAAATACATCTAAAAAATCCATGTATTCTTATGTAAGGTTGATATGGGTGTCAGGAACTTGTATTAGGAGGTTTTGTGGATAACAAGTCTGTTGACAATAGGTGGAATCAAAAGTAACATTTATATTTTTCCACTCTATTTTTGGTTGGTGGCGCTGTAGCCAGTTTAACCCCAACACAACAGGAAAAAGAGGTGATGGTAATAGATCAAAGACAAAATACTCAGAATGACCACACGATGTAGAAACTAATATTGGTACGGTGTTATGTGTAATGGGGCCAGTAGTAATTGAAGAGCCATCAATAACTCGAATCAATACAGGTTTTTGCTTAACCACAAGTGGAATTTTATTATTTACAACCATTGTTTTATCGATATAATTGCTATAAGCGCCAGAGTCTAGGATGGCTTCAGTTTTCAATCTGTCTTGATCCCACTGTAAAAATAAAGAAAGTTGACAGTAAGTGGGTTTTACTTCATTGGTTAATGCTGTGTATACAGTAGTAAACTTACTTCTCTTAGACTTTACCAGAATAGGACAATCCTTTACAGTATGGCTGGGATTGGCACAGTACATACATAACTGCTGGGGCCTCCTGCGATTCCTCTCTTCTGTAGTTAAAGGCCCCCTGAAGACTCCTATCTCCATTGCTTCTGGAGTACCTTTACTAGTAGTAGATTGGTAAATAACAAAGGAATTACTAATAAAGAAATCCTAATAGGGGGCGCTATATAATCTAAACCAGATTGCGATACTAAATTGCTTACCAATATCAAAATCTGACAGAAATAAAGTATTTTATCTGATTTGATATGGTAAAAAAAAAGTGAGATATTTCCAATATGTATCTCTCTAAGTATATGTAGCACAAAATAGCATAGTTCAAATTATATGCAAGTGATTGACTCTGCCACATTTCGTGATATCAAGAAATATAAATACACAGCAACAAGGTATACAATGACAGAGTATACAACAAGGTATAAAAGGGATATCAGAGTAAAAATTAGTCTCTATGTAAATGTGTCCCACTTGTTGCAGATGACCCAGAAAATTCTAGGTAGATGTATCTGTGATTCAGATGTATAAGATGTGGCTGGAACAGACTGCACTCTCCTCACATCAGAATGTTGTGGAGTCTAAAAAATGAGGAAAAAGGAGAGGCGCTTTTGTGTACCAATATATGACAGGTTAATCAACCTATAGTTCCCAAATCAGGGTACTCACATTTTGGTGAAGCACTCAGACAGTGCTATTAGGTGCAGGCTGGGTATTTAGCAGCAACCCAGCTTACTGAGCTCCCCGAGACAGGAACAGGAACACTGGAGCAGAGACACTGGAACATTGGAGCATGGTAACCCCAGGGGTTGAAAGTTGGAGATAATCCACAGCTGACAGCTGACAACTCCCCAGTAGGAGTGATTGGTAAGTGGTGAGTGGAAGGCAAACAGAGAAAGGTTCCAATATAAAATAAGATTTATTTAAAATCATAAAAAGATAAAAACAGGAACCAAAAGGTAGGGTATGTGGGTAGCCCTCCGTATATGCATGCAACGCGTTTTTCAGGGCTTCACAATGTTGTTTCATCAGGCCTGTGTCAGTGTTCCTGTCTCGGGGAGCTCAGTAAGCTGGGTTGCTGCTAAATACCCAGCCTGCACCTAATAACACTGTCTGAGTGCTTCACCAATCTGTGAGTACCCTGATTTGGGAACTATAGGTTGATTAACCTGTCATATATTGGTACACACAAGTGCCTCTCCTTTCTCCTAATTTTTTTGTAGATTGGTAAGACTGTAAGCTGTGTGTTCCCCGGGGTAGGTAGTCAGTTGAATTACGTTCACTCTTCCTCTCTCTGAGTCTTCTATCGATCTGGATTACCAATTTTATTAAGGCCTCAAGAGTTCTGGGGAGTTCAGTGCGAGCAAGCTCGTCTTTAATGGGTTCTGAGAGCCCCAACCTAAATCGATTTTTTAGGGCAATGGCATTCCACTGTGAATCTGTGACATACCTCTTGAAATCCGTGATGTAATCTTCTACATTTCGTCTGCCTTGTTTCAGGCTGCGCATGCTGGATTCTGCTGTACTCTGTATGTTAGTATCCTGATACAGCTCATCCCTAGTTCTGAAGAAGTAGTCCAAAGAAGTTAGGATGGGGTCTTCCATCTCATAGAAAAGATCAGCCCATGCCCTAGGCTCTCCTCTGAGAAAGGATATAACAGTTAAGACCTTTATTTTTTCAGTGTTGTAAGTTTTGGTCTTTAAATCAAATAGAAGGTTGCAAGCATTTTTGAATTGTCTATAATACTTTCTGTCACCAGAAAAAGTATCTGGTAAAGAAATTACAGGTTCATGTATGGGTTCAGTTATGCTTGCTTTAAATGCCATAGAATCCTTTATAATGGACTGTAAGGTTTGATTTTCCAATTGCAATTCCCTGATCCATTGTGCAATCTGATCGACTCTTTGGGATAGGTTTTACACTATTTGTGGTAGTTCTGCTGGATGCATTTTCTTTTTTTTTGCTTAGTAATATGTTATAATTTGCACAGGAATTTGTAATCTGGATCACAACTGCAAAACTTAATCCTTATATAAAAGTTTGGTTTGTATCACCGTTATATATCTCTTTCTATGTGGTAGAAAGAATATTCGTTTGAGGTGAATTAATACTTGATAACAGAGTACAGTTAGGTAACTCAGTAGAGATGACAGTTCAATATAATGAACTTCTCTGTTAAGACTGTTACCAAAGTTCCGGCTAGATTACGAGTTGTGCGTTAGCCTTAAAAAGCAGCGTTAGCCGGTTCTAACGCTGCTTTTTAACGCCCGCTGGTATTACGAGTCTTGAAGGTACAGGTGTACCGCTCACGTTTTTGGCCAGACCTGGAAATACCGCAAATCCACTTACGTAAATTGCGTATCCTATTTTTTCAATGGGACTTGCATAGCGCCGGTATTATGAGTCTGCCAAAAAGTAAGTGGTACACCCTCTCCTGTCAAGACTGGTACCGCATTTTAAAGTCAGTAGTTAAGAGTTTTACACTACAACGCTGTAGCATAAAACTCTTAACTAAAGTGCTAAAAAGTACACTAACACCCATAAACTACCTATTAACCCCTAAACCGAGGCCCTCCCGCATCGCAAACACTTAAAAAAAATGTTTAACCCCTAATCCGCCGAACCGGACATCGCCGCCACTATAATAAATATATTAACCCCTACACCGCCGCACTCCCGCCTCGCAAACATTAGTTAAATATTATTAACCCCTAATCTGCCATCCCTAACATCGCCGACACCTACCTACATTTATTAACCCCTAATCTGCCACCCCGAATGTTGCCACCACTATACTAAAGTTATTAACCCCTAAATCTAAGTCTAACCCTAACACCCCCTAACTTAAATATAATTAAAATAAATCTACATAAAATTCCTATCATTACCTAAATTATTCCTATTTAAAACCAAATACTTACCTGTAAAATAAACCCTAAGCTAGCTACAATATAACTAATAGTTACATTGTAGCTAGCTTAGGGTTTATTTTTATTTTACAGGCAAGTTTGTATTTATTTTAACTAGGTAGAATAGTTACTAAATAGTTCAAATAAAACCTAACCTAAGTTACAATTACACCTAACACTACACTATAATTAAATTAATTCCCTAAATTAAATATAATTAAATAAAATTAGCTAAAGTACCAAAAAAAAACTCAAAATTACAGAAAATAATAAACAAATTACAAGATTTTTAAACTAATTACACCTAATCTACCCCCCTAACAAAATAAAAAAGCCCCCCCCAATAAAAAAGCCCTACCCTACACTAAATTACAAATAGCCCTTAAAAGGGTCTTTTGCGGGGCATTGCCCCAAAGTAATCAGCACTTTTACCTGTAAATAAAATTACAAATCCCCCCAACATTCAAACCCACCACCTACACAACCAACCCTACTCTAAAACCCACCCAATACCCCCTTAAAAAAACCTAACACTAACCCCTTGAAGATCACCTTACCGGGAGAAGTCTTCATCCAACCGGGCCGAAATCCTCAACAAAGCCGGGAGAAGTCTTCATCCAAGCCGGGCGAAGAGGTCCTCCAGACGGGCAGAAGTCTTCATCCAGACGGCATCTTCTATCTTCATCCATCCGGTGCGGAGCGGGTCCTCTTCATCTGACGGCTAACACTGAATGAAGGTTCCTTTAAATGACGTCATCCAAAATGGCATCCCTTCAGTTCTGATTGGCAGATAGAATTCTATCAGCCAATCGGAATTAAGGTAGAAAAAATCCTATTGGCTGATGAAGTCAGCCAATAGGATTGAAGTTCAATCCTATTGGCTGATCCAATCAGCCAATAGGATTGAGCTGGCATTCTGTTGGCTGCTCCAATCAGCCAATAGAATGCCAGCTCAATCCTATTGACTGATTGCTTCAGCCAATAGGATTTTTTCTACCTTAATTCAGATTGGCTGATAGAATTCTATCAGCCAATCGGAATTGAAGGGACGCCATCTTGGATGACGTCATTTAAAGGAACCTTCATTCAGTGTTAGCCGTTGAATGAAGAGGATGCTCAGCATGGGATGTCTTGAAGATGGACCCGCTCCGCGCCGGATGGATGAAGATAGAAGATGCCGTCTGGATGAAGACTTCTGCCCGTCTGGAGGACCACTTTGCCCGGCTTGGATGAAGACTTCTCCCGGCTTCGTTGAGGACTTCGGCCCGGTTGGATGAAGACTTCTCCCAGTAAGGTGATCTTCAAGGGGTTAGTATTAGGTTTTTTCAAGGGGGTATTGGGTGGGTTTTAGAGTAGGGTTGGTTGTGTGGGTGGTGGGTTTTAATGTTAGGGGGGATTTGTAATTTTTTTTACAGGTAAAAGAGCTGATTACTTTGGGACAATGCCCCGCAAAAGGCCCTTTTAAGGGCTATTTGCAATTTAGTGTAGGGTAGGACTTTTTTATTTTGGGGGGGCTTTTTTATTTTGTTAGGGGGATTAGATTAGGTGTAATTAGTTTAAAAATCTTGTAATTTGTTTATTATTTTCTGTAATGTAGTGTGTTTTTTTTTTGGTACTTTAGCTAATTTTATTTAATTGTATTTAATTGTATTTAATTTAGGGAATTAATTTAATTATAGTGTAGTGTTAGGTGTAATTGTAACTTAGGTTAGGTTTTATTTTACAGGTACTTTTGTATTTATTTTAGCTAGGTAGTTATTAAATAGTTAATAACTATTTAATAACTATTCTACCTAGTTAAAATAAATACAAACTTGCCTGTAAAATAAAAATAAATACTAAAATAGATACAATGTAACTATTAGTTATATTGTAGCTAGCTTAGGGTTTATTTTATAGGTAAGTATTTAGTTTAAATAGGAATAATTTAGTTAATGATAGGAATATTTATTTTGATTTCTTTTAATTATATTTAAGTTAGGGGGTGTTAGTTTTAGGGTTAGACTTAGGTTTAGGGGTTAATAACTTTAATATAGTGGCGGTGACGTTGGGGGCGGCAGATTAGGGGTTAATAAGTGTAGGTAGGTGGCAGCGACATTGGGGGCAGCAGAGTAGGGGTTAATAAATATAACGTAGGGTTCGGCGATGTTGGGGGCAGCAGATTAGGGGATCGTAAGTATAATGTAGGTGGCGGTAGTGTCCGGAGCAGCAGATTAGGGGTTAATAATTGTAATGTATGTGTCGGCGATGTCGGGAGCAGCAGAGTTTGGGTTAATAAGTGTAAGATTAGGGGTGTTTAGACTCGGGGTTCATGTTAGGGTGTTAGGTGTAGACATAAATTTTATTTCCCCATAGGAATCATTGGGGCTGCGTTAGTGAGTTATACGCTGCTTTTTTGCAGGTGTTAGACTTTTTTTCAGCCGGCTCTCCCCATTGATTCCTATGGGGAAATTGTGCACGAGCACATTACACCAGCTCACTGCTGACTTAAGCAGCGCTGGTATTGGAGTGAGATTTGGAGCAAAATTTTGCTCAACGCTCACTTCTTGTCTTTTAACGACGAGTTTCTGAAAACTCGTAATACCAGCGCTGTAGGTAAGTGAGCGGTGAGGGAAAACTGCTCGTTAGCACCGCACAGCCTCTTAATGCAAAACTTGTAATCTAGCCGTTAGTTTGCAACAGTATCTTTCAAGTCTAATTCAGCAGTAACATGAAATTAAGTAACAAAAACGGCTTACTTTGTATCCATCTGATTCAGATTACTTGCGACGTAGGGATGATGTCAGAGGGGGCGGAGTCAAGTTCCGAGAACGGAGAAGGAATTTATGTTTTATATTGCTGCAAAAATTCAGTTATTAGACAAATCCTTAAGTCCTTTCATGTATATTGCCATACAATCTTGCAGAAGGTGAGTTGAAAAAAAATAGAGAGGTTATGTCCTTACCGGAGTGGATACGGCTTTGAATTGTATTAGGTAAAGGCAGGTATATACTGATAAATAACAGTCAAACTAGATGCTGCAAACTAATGTAAGAGAATTGAGAAGAGGATACTTGGTATGTTGATAGAATCCTTGTAGCAGCAAGACTTATTATGCGAAAATGTTCAGAGGTTTTAACAGGAACAAATTGGAGAAAATCCACAACGTTAAGCTCAGTGAAACAACTAGCTGGCTGTGCAACTAATTATGAAATTAATAAGCACCTGATTCTGTATGCGAGGTGCATTTAAAGAAGAAGAGGGATGAGCTTATGCTGGCTTAAGGCAGTGCATTTAAAGGGGAAGCATGTGTTACTAATGCTGGAAAGATAGGGATCCTGACACTGATTGATACGTGAAGCTGGTGCTGTGTGTGAGTGTGCAACATTGTTGCCAATGTTGGGGTGGAGATTCCTTACCATACAAAAATGCATGGATGCTGGAACACTCCCTCTTTTCTTGTCCCTGGCTGTTTGAGAGAAGTTTTTTCTGTGGTAGTGGCATCATGGTTCGTCCCAGGTGCCAATCAGTACCTCTAAAACGTCTGCAGGAGTCTTCTCCAGGGACACGGCCAGTATCTGTGAGGGGGAGAGAGGTTAGGTCTGGCTCTGGGGAGGAGGGCCTCACTCCTTCTCGGCAGGATGTGATTTCGCCCTCAGGCCTATCCTCTACCCCTTCTATTTTCACCTTAACTCAGGACAGGGATCTGTTTGATTCAGAGGTGGGGGGCGTATTAGATGAGGAGGATGGCGAGGATGCGGCCCTGGATGGTTCTGTCGACCTCCCAGGGGTCTTGGTTCCTGGGGATGGTGAAGGGGGTTCAATGCAGGCCTGAGGCTCTAATCGGGGGCCAGAGGGTGCTATAGGGCAGTGATGTGCAGTCACTAGAGGCAGGTGAGGCAGTGGTTCACCTCTCATATGGGCAAAAATATATATTTTTTTATTGACTTTAAAAAAAAAATATTTTTTTTTCCCCAGCATTTTTTTTTTTTTCACAGCTATATGTTGTGCAATGAAGAGGCACAAGCAGGTCTGCCCACCATTACACAACATGCTGCGCCATCTACTGGATGAAAGTGGTTAAGATCATTGCATGGCCCATTAACTGCTTATTTGAGGCAGTCCTCTTTGGGCTGAACCAATCCAGTGAGAGGCATTAGTAAATGGAACTTAAAGTTGGGACTGGATGTTAAATGATATAAAATAAAACAAAAACGGAAAAAAACAACTTTCATCTATTTTGTTGCTGTCCTGTGAACCTGCTAGCTTTGCTAAAGTGAAAAAGAGAGTTCTGTTCTTCCCCTCGAAGTGCAGTGGAATATGCCACTGTCACTTCCTGAATCCTTACAGAGCAGGAAGAGAGAGGCACAGAGAGCACTGTTTCAGCCCCATCTTATTAAAGTAAGATTTTACTGAAAAGGATTCTGTTAGTGAAAATGATAATTCAATGAATGTGGTTTAGTGTTTTTTTTTACTCTTTTACAGCAAAGGATCGTTTTTGTATTTTGTTTACTCAAACTTTACACCCACTAACTTAGCAGCTTGCCTCTGTACTGCACACTAATGTATGGTCTCATTTAGTTATAGTCTCACTTAGTTATAGTCTCACTTAGTCTCTGTAGCTTTGCTGTTTTATTACTTAAAAATGCAGTGGTCCCTCTCCCCCCCCCCCTTGTATGTGTGTGTGTGTGTGTGTGTCTCTCTCTCTATCCATCTCTCTCCTTATGTGTTGTTCTCCCCCATGGTCTCTTTCTCTCTCTGTCTCTCTTCCTCCCCCTCAGACTCTCTCATCCCTTATGTGTCTCTAACCCTCTGTGTGTGATTGTGTCTCTCTCTAACCCTCTGTGTGTGATTGTGTCTCTCTCTCTCTCTCTCTCTCTCTCTCTATCTATCTCTAACCCTCTGTGTGTGATTGTGTCTCTCTCTAACCCTCTGTGTGTGATTGTGTCTCTCTCTCTCTTTCTCTCTAACCCTCTGTGTGTGATTGTGTCTCTCTCTAACCCTCTGTGTGTGATTGTGTCTCTCTCTAACCCTCTGTGTGTGATTGTGTGTCTCTCTAACCCTCTGTGTGTGATTGTGTCTCTCTCTCTCTCTCTCTCTCTCTCTCTATCTCTAACCCTCTGTGTGTGATTGTGTCTCTCTCTCTCTTTCTCTCTAACCCTCTGTGTGTGATTGTGTCTCTCTCTAACCCTCTGTGTGTGATTGTGTCTCTCTCTAACCCTCTGTGTGTGATTGTCTCTCTCTCTCTCTCTCTCTCTCTCTCTCTCTCTCTCTTTCTCTCTAACCCTCTGTGTGTGATTGTGTCTCTCTCTCTCTCTTTCTCTCTTACCCTCTGTGTGTGATTGTGTCTCTCTCTCTCTCTTTCTTTCTCTCTCTAACCCTCTGTGTGTGATTGTGTGTCTCTCTCTCTTTCTCTCTCTCTAACCCTCTGTGTGTGATTGTGTCTCTCTCTCTCTTTCTCTCTCTCTAACCCTCTGTGTGTGATTGTGTCTCTCTCTAACCCTCTGTGTGTGATTGTGTCTCTCTCTCTCTTTCTCTCTAACCCTCTGTGTGTGATTGTGTCTCTCTCTAACCCTCTGTGTGTGATTGTGTCTCTCTCTAACCCTCTGTGTGTGATTCTCTCTCTCTCTCTCTCTCTCTCTTTCTCTCTCTATCTCTAACCCTCTGTGTGTGATTGTGTCTCTCTCTCTCTCTCTTTCTCTCTAACCCTCTGTGTGTGATTGTGTCTCTCTCTCTCTCTTTCTCTCTAACCCTCTGTGTGTGATTGTGTCTCTCTCTCTCTCTCTCTCTTTCTTTCTCTCTCTAACCCTCTGTGTGTGATTGTGTGTCTCTCTCTCTTTCTCTCTCTCTAACCCTCTGTGTGTGATTGTGTCTCTCTCTCTCTTTCTCTCTCTCTAACCCTCTGTGTGTGATTGTGTCTCTCTCTAACCCTCTGTGTGTGATTGTGACTCTCTCTTTCTCTCTCTCTCTCTCTAACCCTCTGTGTGTGATTGTGTCTCTCGCTCTCTCTCTAACCCTCCGTGTGTGATTGTGTCTCTTGCGCTCTCTCTAACCCTCTGTGTGTGATTGTGTGTCTCTCTCTCTCTCTTTCTCTCTAACCCTCTGTGTGTGATTGTGTCTCTCTCTTTCTTTCTCTCTCTCTCTAACCCTCTGTGTGTGATTGTGTCTCTCTCTTTCTCTCTCTCTAACCCTCTGTGTGTGATTGTGTCTCTCTCTAACCCTCTGTGTGTGATTGTGTCTCTCTCTCTCTTTCTCTCTCTCTAACCCTCTGTGTGTGATTGTGTCTCTCTCTCTTTCTCTCTCTCTAACCCTCTGTGTGAGATTGTGTCTCTCTCTAACCCTCTGTGTGTGATTGTGTCTCTCTCTAACCCTCTGTGTGTGATTGTGTCTCTCTCTCTCTTTCTCTCTCTCTCTCTAACCCTCTGTGTGTGATTGTGTCTCTCGCTCTCTCTCTAACCCTCTGTGTGTGATTGTGTCTCTCGCTCTCTCTCTAACCCTCTGTGTGTGATTGTGTCTCTCGCGCTCTCTCTAACCCTCTGTGTGTGATTGTGTCTCTCTCTTTCTCTCTCTCTCTAACCCTCTGAGTGTGATTGTGTCTCTTTCTTTCTCTCTCTCTCTCTAACCCTCTGTGTGTGATTGTGTCTCTCTTTCTCTAACCCTCTGTATGTGATTGAATCATTGTGTCTCTCTCTCTTTCTCTCTCTCTAACCCTCTGTGTGTGATTGTCTCTCTCTCTCTCTTTATTTCTCTCTCTCTCTAACCCTCTGTGTGTGATTGTGTGTCTCTCTCTCTTTCTCTCTCTAACCCTCTGTGTGTGATTGTGTCTCTCTCTCTTTCTCTCTCTCTAACCCTCTGTGTGTGATTGTGTCTCTCTCTCTTTCTCTCTCTCTAACCCCTCTGTGTGTGATTGTCTCTCTCTCTTTCTCTCTCTCTCTAACCCTCTGTGTGTGATTGTGTCTCTCTCTCTTTCTCTCTCTCTAAACCTCTGTGTGTGATTGTGTCTCTCTCTCTTTCTCTCTCTCTCTAACCCCTCTGTGTGTGATTGTGTCTCTCTCTCTTTCTCTCTAACCCTCTGTGTCTCTCTCCCCCGTCTGTCTCTCCCTCTCCCCCCGAATGCTTTTCTGTGTTTCTGTCTACCTTTTATTTATTTAATTAATGAATTGATAGTGCTATCTGATGGTGTGGCTTTATTTAAAGGGGTGAGGCCAAGCGCCCCACCATCTTTAAATTTCACCAGCTGCCACTGGATCAAGACATTTTTATATTTACTGCATAATGAAAGAATCTATAAGCATAATTTGCAGCATTAAAGTAAAAAGTATGTTTTAAACATTTTAATGGGCATGGATTTCTAGATCTCATAATCAGAGCAAGCATTGTGTTATCTGGCAAGAGTTTCTGTTACAATCCTTTTAGACTAAAATCAGATGTTTACTAAGTTGACCAGTTTTCCAAGACACCATTTAAAGGGACATGAAACCCATATCAATCCCATATGCAAATTTAAATAACTTTCCAATTTACATCTAATATCTATTTTTTTCATTCTTTTGATATCCTTTGTTGAAAATCATATCTAAATATGCTCAGTAGCTGCTGATTGGTGGCTGCACATAGATACCACATGTGATTGGCTCACCCATGTGCATTGCTATTTCTTCAACAAAGGATATCTAAAGAATGAAGGCGTATCCTAGCCACTGCCTCACCAGCCTCTGACGTCACTGCACGTCACTGCTATAGGGGTCATCCTTGGGGATCCAGGGCTTGGGGTGGTGGGTAGCGGGCCTTCAGGGCCTTAATTTTGGCCAGTTTTTGCCTGGCGGCTTAGCGGCCTTCCCCCATCCTGCTCCTGCATTGGTGGTTCCGGTGGGACCATTAGCCTAGCTGGCCCTCCTCAGTTAGGATACTCACCTAACTTACCTCTGTTCGATGTGTCGGTGTCAGCGGTTGCGGCCTTGGTCCATGCCATCGCGTTGTCGGTATCTTGTCTGGGTGTCGCAGGTGCGGGGGACGTCGGGCAGTTCCGGGTCTTTCTGGCATAGAATCAGTGGTGAATCGTCCCTTTTCTGGCATCAGGCCTTCTCCGGGATCGGCGGACGGGGCGTCCTTTTCTGGTGGTGACTTTCGTATGGTGTGGCACGGTCATGACGTCACTTCCGGTGGTTGCGGCGGTGACCTCATTTACGGTCACGGGCATGGTAGGAGCAGAGCAGGAGCATGGGGAGTCGGAAGTGAAGGTGCAGGTGAGTCGGAAGTCTGTGGATCCAGGGTTTGTGGCACTGGAGGTGTGCAGGTGGCGGTAGAAAGTGGGCAAACGGCTGTAGACGTGGTTCCTTCAGCTCCGTTGGCACAATGGGAATCAGGGCAATGGGGGAGCCCAGGACTGGATATGGTGGGCAGAGGTGGTGGGCAGGGCATGAAAGAGAATGTTGGGCACGGGCAAGTGGTGCGGGGGGCTTTGGGCAGTTTGGAAATAATGCGCAAATAGGGGAGGTGGCTAGCGGGCTTGGGCATGAGCCTCTGGGGAGAGGACAACAGGCAGTGATGGGGGAAATGTTTGGCTGGCATCCATGTTAGCCCAGGGTGCCATGGTTTTGCCTCAGGGGATGGGGGAATCTTTGCAGGCTGCATTGAGCAGCAGAGCAAGGGGTGAGCACAGGCCATCTGGGGGGCTCAGTAATGCAATGGCGCCATACACATAGGGGAGCATGGATGGTGGGCAGTTGGGCAGGGGCCCTCCTGAGTGTATGACCGTTAATGCGTCTGGGCAGGTGCAGGCCCCAGTTCTCGGGCCGATAGGGGACAACAGGTAGGGAATCCTTGTCAGAGCAGGGAAGGCGGCACCCATCCTGTGATCTTCAGTACCCCTGTCTCTTCTTTTTCATTGCAGGCAGATGTCAGCTTGGGCAGCAGTTTGGTGGTGAGATGGGAGGAGGCTCCAGGACCGGCGGGCTTTCCTGGACTTGGAATACAGCCTGGTGGACTGGAGAGCCAGGCGCCTCAACTTCCGGCGTCGGGAGCAGGTGAGGCAATTTTGTCGGGGCAGGGGGTGGGTGGGGATGGGTCATCTAGTGATACTGGCTCCGAGAGTGACGACTCCTTGGGGCCAGTTTCAAAACCTCAAAAACGGGTATTGAAGTACTTGCGTAGATTGGTGGCAGGGCAGGAGAGACAGGAGTCGAGGTTAGCACCAGGGTTTGCCGGGGCTCCGGCAGTGAGTAAGAATCAAGGGGAGAGTAATAGTGCCCCCGTAGGATCAGGGGCTGTTAGCTTGGCTGTAGCAGAGAGGAAGGTGGCATTGCAGGGGATGCATATCCCTGCAGTGTTTATTCATTGCATTCACACCTTAAGGCCAAGGTGGTGAAAAAGATTAGAGAAGGGAAGTATGTGAACATTGTTGATTTGTTGCTTAAGGCCCATAAGGTGAAGGAGCGGAGCGAGGACCGCACTGGTCCAAAAAAGGTGAAGAGACCAGAAACCACGGATGAGTGGCGGACCTGCTTTAGAGTGCTAGCGTCTTGTCTTAGCGAGACAAAGCCTGAGCTGGGTTTAGACGTGTTGAAGTATATGGAAACCATATAATTTATTCATAAGACTTATAAAGAGGGGGTGTGGAGGTCGTATGATACTGACTACAGAAGGAAGATGGTGGGAAACCCGTTGTTGACCTATTGAGTTGGCTTTCCGCTTGTTGCCAATCCATGTGCTGGTTTGAGGGTGCCTACTTTGTGGATCGTTGTCTACCAATGGGCTGCTCGGTCTCCTGTGCTTTCTTTGAGGCGTTCAGTACATTCTTGCACTGGGCGGTTTCATCTGCAGCCGGGGGGGTCTGATAGCACATTATTTGGATGACTTTTTGCTGGTAGGTAGGGCGGGGTCATCGGAATGTGCAAGGCTCATGTCAGTGATGAGGACAATTCTCTCTCATTTCAGGGTTGCTTTGGCAGAAGACAAGGGACCGTGCACTTGCCTAACGTTCTTGGGTATTAAAATTGATAAGGGGAAAGGCAATGTCAGTTGCCAGCGGATAAGGTGGCGCGGATGCTGGTCGCGGTTGCTTCGGCCACAACAGCAGAATGGCTCCCCTTAAGAGAGCTACAGTTACTGTTGGGTCTGTTGAACTTTGTTTGCAAGGTAATTCCAATGGGAAGGGTGTTCAACAGGAAGTTGGAGGGCCCACTGAAGGGTGATGGCAGGGAGTGCAGGCAGTGTAGGAAGAAGAAGATTTTCAGGCCTGGAAGTTGTTCTTAGAGGACTTTAACTGAATATTGTTGTGGAGACAGGGTAGTATGTCGAGTCAGGCTTTGCATTTGTTTATGGACGTGGTGGTGGCCCATGGCTATGGGGCGTATTTTAACGGCACCTGGAGCAGGAATCTGGGCCTCGGGCATGGGCAGAAAATTATTTACTCTCCTGGGCGTCTGTACACTTGCGGACACACTTGTAGGAGGAGCCACTCCCATTTGGGGTCAGATTGATCAGTGCAGCGGTTAAGTTTCTGCTGCCTGAATCCGCTGACATCCTGCAGTAGGAGCTGACTTTTGTGAGCAATATTAATATATATGGCTTTATTAACCTCTACATAAGCTGTTTTTTTTTTTTGTTTTTTTTTTATATTTTTATTGAGGTTTAATTCAGAGCTTACAGACAGTGCCTTTTAAGACATTCAATATATACATTTGTTTCAGATTATACAGTAATAACACCATAATATACTCAACATAACTCCATGGCATTGCTAGAAAAGGAGAAAAAAAAAGATCAATAAACATCATGCTTGCTCTTAAGTTGGTATGCCTTCTAGATGGCACCAAGGGCCACTTTTGGACCTCTCTGTATTGGAGATGACATGAAGTTACAGAAGACAAATATAAACCGTAAGGGGCCACTCTTGGGTCCCAGCTGTTAAACCTCTATTTTAAGTTTTTATCAATTTTAAAACGGACATATGAACAAATTAGAGAAATTTAGAGTACTAAAACAGGCTAAGAACAATAATGTTAATGGTATACCTCATAATGGAAATTATCCGTTATTGACATAGCTGTGAACAATAATAAAGAGAGGAAGTGATTTTAGAATAGTGGGTATCAACTAGGTGAAATAATGCTAGTGTACATTGTTATATGTTGTGAATTTTCTGTGCTGACCTACTTTAAAAAAGGGACAGCCAAAGGACTCATCATATAATAATCAGACAGGGGAAAAACGAGTAACAAGAGTTACTGGTATGAGCTACCTCAATACAGATCTAAATTTGTTTTCTATGTGCTACTAACTGTAAGTGCTAGTTGTATAGGTATGTGCGTGGTGCATCACCCCGGCCGCAGGCAATACAGCACCCCACCCTGAGTTTACCGTAGCAATAAAATAGACATTTTGCAAACATATGCCTTGAGGTTATTGGAGAGAATAGCTTCCATGGAGCTGAAGATACTGTCATTGGGCAACTGCTAGGGGAAGATTACAGTCTATGGGGTAATAGTGAGAGACTTCCCCATCTTGCTTTGACTGAATAAAACTGTGCAGGGAAAGTGCATTAGTGGGCTAAAATAAAGGGAAGCAGCTAAATGGAATTTAATAGGGTGGTCTCAATATCAATATCAGTAGATTATATGAAGTAATATGCACCTGTATGCTGAAGCACAATTACAGAAAGAAGCTATAGCATATGTACAGTCATCGGTAAAAAAGCGCAACTAAAACATTTCACTAAAAAAAAACAGGCCATCAGATATACAGTCCTAGATGAGAGGGCACAAATATAGAAATTTACTAAACCAGACCAGTCATACCACATAATATAAGTGCTGAAAATAGCAACAGAAGAACTTGTAACCGTAACTGGATGGGTGTAAATACAGTACTGAACATAATCCTAGCCAAACCCACCAACCTAACCTATTCCAATGCGAGACCATTTGCTAGAGTCATGTTTGCTAGAGACCTGCCGAGTAGCCCAGAGCCCGAGCCTTACATAGGCAGTAACAATAGGGAAGTGTCTCTGAGTAATGTTCCAAGTTACCAACCTTGTCACGGTGTAACAGGAGAGCTTAATAGAGCCTGATAAAGTCAACACCAGTCCCCCACATTGTGCATATGAGTCTCCACAATCTCTGGGTAATCGTCCTGCGGGGGCTCTCTTAGCTCTTGAGGAGAACTGCGATCTTAGCCTCCTATCTTCTCGGCTCAGGACTGAGCTCTCAGCAGGGGCACTTTCCGTGCTAAGCAGAGAGATTGGATGGGCCTCTGTTGTGCTGCTAATCTCCATGCTGGTTGCGTCTTCTAAAATTACTTGGTCGGCATTAACTTCTGCAAACCTCCCAACAGTAGTTATCAGTCCCGGAACAGTAATAGGTGCATAGCACTGGGGCCCCAGAGTGCTATCGCTAACATGTGTCTTTAGAACAGATCCGGGTGGCGCAGATTGCTGGGGTACACTGAGAGCTCCAGGTTTGACTGTTGCCATTAGCGTTTCTTCAAAAGCAGAATAGTGAGCTGTCAAAAGGCCCTTCAATGCTTCCATAAAGGCGACAACATCCTTAGCGTCCATGGTGGTGCTGTATGTATATGCAAGTCAGCACGCTGAATGAAATCATGCAGATGTACACACTCTTGTGCTTTGTAATATTGCAGTGAGTGGTGAGGTATCACTGTGTCCTAACGACAGGCCCCCAAAGGGTACCCGCCAGGGGGGATTTTAATGATGGTAACAATCCTCACAAGTTGGAAGCCTGGTTGTAGTTGTAAAATGTGAAAGCCATGCGGTCGGTAAGATGGCCACCGCTCATATAAGTTCAAAGTGAAGCTCCGGTCTCAAGTCGAAAAGGTGAAACCCTGCATTAAATTCAGCTTTAACAGCTGTTAGACCAAAGTCCAGGGTATATTTAGGTAGCTTTACAGGGCTCATCTCTTCCATAAGTAGCAGGTAAAGACATATATAATACAACCAGAGTCAGAGCAGACAAATTATGCGGCCATTCTCAGTCACTCCAGGCTCCGCCCCCCTACATAAGCTGTTTTGTATCGCATTTGTGACGCTTTTTATTGCATTTTATTGCATTTTAAATAAATCTTTTATACTGTATTATCGTGAGAGTACTGTTTACCCACCAGTATAAAGTGGGTGTGCGCATTCCCCTGAGCTTGGTCGTAAGCTCAAGTACATGTGAGTAGGCATTTGGCTACAAGCTTGATACATTGTTGATAACCATCACAGAATTACACTATGTTGCTATTTCTTTCTCCTTTCCTTTGAGAATCTTCAAGGACACAAAAAGGCATAAGAGCTACAGAAGTCTCCACAAGAATGCACATATCCTTATATGAACTTTTTTATTTATTGGTTCTTTTAGAATCATCACATTTATTTTCACATTTATTCTTTTGTTTGTGATGTTTGGTATATTTTTTATATGGGCAGAAAAGGGCTTGACTAGGAATAGTTGTTTCCCATTGTGGTGGCCATCGAATTATGGGGGCAGCAATTGGCCAATAGGAATGTTATCTTTTGGTGCAACAATATGAGCATAGTGTTTGCTATCAACAATCTTTCAGCCTTTTCCCCTATTGTTGTGAGGTACCTATGGTGGCTAGTGTTGAAGTGTTTGCAGCACAATATTGACTTCTCAGCACAACATGTGCCGGGGGTGAATAATGTGGTGGCAGATGCACTGTCTCGTGGTCAGTGGGATCTGTTTAGAAGGCTGGTTCCGGGGCGCACATAGTTGGTGCTTCTTGTCCTTCATTTCTTTGGCAGGTAGCCAAGGAGGGGACGTGCTGAGTTCATTGGTGAGAGAATCATTGGCCCCTGCTACTTGGGGGGCATACATAAAAAACTGGGCAGAGTGGGAAGCCTTCCTAACGGGTAAGGGTGTTCCTTTAGTAGCTGGCTCTTCAGCATTGTTGCTTGAATGGATGGAACATTTGAAAGGGTGCGGATGCAAAAAGGAGCAATGCAGGGGAAGTTGACAGCTTTGGCATTCTTCAGCAAATGGTGGGGCCTTCCAGATTGTGTGGGTACCTTCTTGGTTAGGTAAGTGATGAAAGAAAGGGGCAGAATTGAGGTTCAGCCAGTTGACAGGCGTGAACCGATTACAGTGCAGAGGTTAGTGGCTTTGTTGGCAGTCCTGCCTAATGTTTGCACAGACGATTATGAGGTTGGTTTATTTAGAGCAGTGTTATCAGTAGCGTTTTTTGGGGCTCTCAGGATAGGGGAATTGGTAGTGCAGTCCAGGGTGTCAGGGCGAGCAGGGATACAGGGGCATCATGTCAGGTTCGACTTGGACGCATTACTATTGTTCATCCCCAGATCTAAGACAGATCAGGATAGGAAGGGAGTATGGTTGTCAATGCAATGGCAGGCTATCCCAGAGTGTTGTCCTGTTAGGCTTGTCTTCGAGTACTCTAGGAAAAGGCAAGGGAATTCAGGGCAATTCTTTTTTCACGTTTATGGCTCCAACCTGTCTAAATTTCAGTTTAGAAAAGTTTTGAACTGGGCGGCAGAAAAGGCCGGCCTTAACCCTGATGTTATAGCTCATTTTGTATTGGTTTGACCACCAGTGCGGCAGATGCTGGGGTGTCAGAGCAAGGTATACAGAGGCTGGGTACGCGGAGCTCGAAAAGGTACAAGTTGTACATTATGCTGTTAAGTTGGAACAACTAGTTAGAAGAAAGCTGTAAGATAAACGTATAAGTGTTAGGACAGTTATGATTTACTCTCCTTTATTTTAGGTATAAGGACCCCTCCGTGTAGAGCATGGATAATCGGCCATTCGTATGTCCATTGGGCGGCAATCCACACCTTGAAGCGTCTGTGTGGCTAGCAGCTGGGGATTCATCCAGATGTAGTTTCAATTAAATGGGTGGGGAGGAGGTGAATGCTTTGGAGAGACTTGCCGGGTTGTCTCAAAGAAGCCTTTCTTTGTTGGGGAAGGCCTTCATTGATTGTGCTGCATCTGGGGGGGAATGACGTGGGAAATGTGTGCTTGTGCTTAACTTGGTGTCTATCATTCAGTCGGATGGTCAGTGGGTGAAAGCACAATTCCCCGGGGTACGTGTGGCCTGGTCGAATGTCATTGCTCGCTTGCACTGGAGGCACGTGAGGGTTCACCATTTGGCATATCGTATCAGGAAAAAGGTGAATCGGGATGTGGGGAGGTCGATTGTGGAGGAAGGAGGTATCGTGATCAGGCACGAAAATATGATGGCGCTCACTTAATTGACGAAGTTTTAGATCTATTTTCAGCGAAGCTAACAGAGGCGATTAGGCGCCATGTTTTATAGGTACCCCCTAGATTGGCTTTGGTGGCGTCAAGAGCTCCAATTATTTAAGGGGTAGTATGTATCTCTTGTTGCGGGGTCATGGCCTACTAATTTTTTTGGTTTCCGTAAGGGTGTGGTCGAGCTAATGGGAGGGGCATGATGTTGCAAGTCGCAGCTTGTAACGCTTCTCCCCGCGGGCCTGCTGACCTAGAAATCCCTGTCGGATGATGCCAACCCCTGAAGGGCAATGCTCTGCAGGAGCATTGCAGCACCCAATCTGGACCGTTGACCTCAAGATGCTTGTTGTAAATATTAAGTTATTTATATATATATTACGGTCTCAGATGCCGCCACCTTGAGTTAAGCTTTAATCTTCCTGAAAAAAGTGTAATATTTTTTGTGCCTGGTTGTTTAAATAAATGCAACCTTGCTCCATGATCTTTTACCTCCAATCAGTTGTTCTGTGTGTTTATTGGGGTAAGGTGGGGGTGAAGTTATGGCGATTTAGTCCTTAAGCATATTCATACAATATTCATATTTTATAAAGTGTTATAGCGTGTATTGTAAATATACTGTAAATGCTTCATATTCCAAAGTTCTGCACATAGCAGACTATGTTCTAAGTATTTATAAATATATATTCCTCTATATATTTGTATATATCTATACCTATCATATATATATAAAACAGTCCCAGGTGAACTCTGCACTCACTTCGTTAAGCAGCTGCCCGGGGTGCATCCAATACAAATACAAAGTCCCAAAAATAAAGAGCACTCACCAGGGCTTGTATAAATGTAGCATTCAAAGCTTTTATTACATAAAGTGACGTTTCGGGAGTTTTAACCCCGTCCTCAGACCTTACAGCAATATACATACCTCTTAACTTATATACCCTTCACCGACTATCCTCTGTACCAGAAGTCACCCGGCATCCTGATCACACAACAGCGCATGTCCAGACCGTCGGCATGGCAACCGGCCATGGCGTTAACTAAAAAACCAACAATGTGATTAAAACATTATAGCAAGGAAATAACATGGATCGCTTAAGTTATTTAGTCTTAAACATCAATCACATATGTCTGACATTTAATAACAATAAGCTATGCTTTAGATATTATGGGTCCTTATATTGATTGTATTCTAAGTTACCCCGTAACCATCTATATACCTTATTGTTGCATAGACATGAATAAACCTGTCCTAGTATGCATGACCATATTACGAAGTGTTATTTGCAGCTTTGTTTGTTACCAATTGCCTATCCACAATGTCTTTCCCAAAACAAAGTGGTTTTTAGCTAGCTAACATATTATAACTTACTCACAGAATAATTTATAAATTCACTATATTCTTATCAAATGGGTATAGCTATATATAGATGGTAAACTTTTTATATACAAACCAATCTATCTGCAAATCCACACTATAGAAAACAGTGCCAGTCTAAGTGGGTATTCAGCCCACCAGGCACTAGAGTGCCCAAATTAAAAATCCATCTAGACTCCACTTATAAACAGAGTGGAGAGAGGGTTCATGAGAGTGGAGCACCCTCGCATACCAGCATTCTATACGTTACCAAAAGTTCACAAACATCTCACTAGTCCTTCTGGAAGACCTATAATGTCTTCTATAGGATCTCTTCTACAGCCCATTGCAATATTTTTGGATAGTATCCTACAGCCATTTGTAAAGTACATGCCCTCATTCTTTCTAGACTCTATCAGTCTAATCAAAGAAATAAAGCTGTTCCCCAAAATTGAAGAGCCGATTATCCTGGTAACATTAGATGTTGTAAGTCTGTATACCGCTATCCCACATGGGCAAGGAATTATAGCTGTCCATAAACAACTGAACTGGTACCCGTACGTGGGACCACTGGTAGAATTAATTCTGGAACTATTAGAACTGTGTCTCAGAAGGAATTACTTGAAATTCGAAAAGTCATTTTATCTGCAACTAAAAGGGACGGCGATGGGGTCTAATATGGCCCCATCGTACGCCAACTTATATATGGCTGACTTTGAGGAGAGGGATACGGACCTATTTGTACATCAGCACATTAGGTATTTCAGGCGTTACATAGATGATTTGTTCATCTTGTGGTCAGGCATGGAATCTGAATTGGAGAATTGGTTTCTGAGGTTGAATGCCGCCTCCTCTAATCTACAATTCAAGATGACCAGGAGTTCCACAGCTGTGGATTTTCTGGATTTAAGAATATTTCTTGAAGCTGGCATTTTGTGTACGACTTTATTTAAAAAAGAGACTGACAGGAACTCGCTATTGGAGGCTACAAGTTGCCATCCACCATCTTTAAAGAATGCCCTTCCCATCTCCCAGTTTAAGAGTGTTATACGAAATAACAGCAAACAAGGTTATGCACAACAGCAACTTGGGGAGATGGAAATGAGATTTCTCCAGAGGGGCTACCATGAGAAACATATCTATCAACATTTCGAACGATTTGTCTCGATGGATCAAGATACAGCCTTACAGGCTGCAACGTTGAAGAATAAAGACAAAAGAATGATTCTCACTACTACATATACTACAGACAAACACAATCTACAACAGTTGGTAAAGAAGAACTGGAATATAGTGGAGAGTGATAAGAACCTACCATTTCAGGGTTTATCACACCCACAGGTGGGATACAGAAGATCAAGATCACTACGTGACATCTTAGTGAAAGTGGATCCTGTTCAATGCTAAGTTTTTTACCCACCCCACCACCAATCATAGGTATACTATCTGACATAGGGTAACCTGCACGACTACACATATTGTGTATTTGTTGCATTGTCCGTGTGGGTTATTCTATGTCGGAAAGACCATTGATAATCTCCGCACCCGTATGGCCAACCATCGCGCTGCCATTCGGTCAGTCATAAACAATAGGGGGTCAGAAAAACCCGTGGCATGGCATTTTGACATTCCACCCTTAATGAGGGGTGGAGATAGGAACAGGCTTTTATTACAGTGCGAGTCTAGATGGATTTTTAATTTGGGCACTCTAGTGCCTGGTGGACTGAATACCCACTTAGACTAGCACTGTTTTATATAGTGTGGATTTGCAGATAGATTAGTTTGTATATAAAAAGTTTACCATCTAAATATAGCTATAGCCATTTGATAAGAATATAGTGAATTTATAAATTATTCTGTGAGTAAGTTAAAATATGTTAACTAGCTAAAAACCACCTTGTTTTGGGAAAGACATTGTGGATAGGCAATTGGTAACAAACAAAGCTGCAAGTAACACTTCGTAATATGGTCATGCATACTAGGACAGATTTATTCATGCCTATGCAACAATAAGGTATATAGATGGTTACGGGGTAACTTAGAATACAATCAATATAAGGACCCATAATATCAAAAGCATAGCTTATTGTTATTAAATGTCAGACATATGTGATTGATTTCTAAGACTAAATAACTTAAGCAATCCATGTTATTTCCTTGCTATAATGTTTTAATCACATTGTTGGTTTTTTAGTTAACGCCGCGGCCAGTTGCCATGCCGACAGTCTGGACATGCGCTGTTGTGTGATCAGGACGCCGGGTGACTTCCGGTACAGCGGCGAGGATAGTCGGTGAAGGGTATATAAGTTAAGAATCAAATTAATCCCCACCTGTGGGTATGCAACAAATCGTTTGCAGGTGTGCCAGCTATTAGACCTGCACCATGGTCCAAGATATACAGTTCAAAGTAGTAATATAGCCGCACCACCAACTGTATTTAAAACATTATTGCTTTATTGTGCTAATTAAAACAGACAACGTTTCGGACCCATGTCCTTATTCATGAATAAGGACATGGGTCCGAAACGTTGTCTATATAAGTTAACAGGTATGTATATTGCTGTAAGGTCTAAAAACCCTGAAATGTCCCTTTATGTAATAAAAGCTTTGAATGCTACATTTATACAAGCCCTGGTGAGTGCTCTTTATTTTTGGGACTTTATATATATATATATATATATATATATATATATATAATAGAGTAAGGAAAGCGCACTCTCACTTAAAAAGCATCTACCAGGGTGCAGGCACGAATTAATACAGTACAGATGAAGCTTGCACTCTCTGGATTGTCAAAAAGGTGCTTTATTTAGCAAAAAATATTAAAGCACTTTTTTGAAAATCCAAAGAGTGCAAGCATTATCTGTACTATATATATATATATATATATATATATATATATATATATATATATATATATATATATATATATATATATATATATATAAAACACGGAAGGGAACTGCACTCTCATACCGGACCGGGTACACATCCCATAACCCTGCAACATACTCAGCCCTGGGTGCCACTGGCACTCACAGGAAGCTGTGCTGTCCCCAGAGCCACAAGCAGTTAACCCCAGACAAGTCTGGGTGCAAGAACCATAGGGAAAATTACAAAACAAATTAATACAACACACAGAGAAAACCCAGCACTCACTTACAAGCTCTCAGCTAAGATTTAAAAGCAAAAATGGAAAGGTTAGTCACCGCATCTGGCCAAATAGGACAAGCTCAGGTACCACGTCAAGGTCCTTTCCAACACCTGAGACCCTAAAACAGCCACACAATGCAAGCTTTCAAATCCAAACAAACTGAAAACAAGGGAAGGGTGCACAGGAATATGTAACCACCCTAGACATATACAAAACACGGAAGGGAACTGCACTCTCGTACCGCACCGGGTACACATCCCATGACCCTGCAACATGCTCAGCCCTGGGTGCCACTGGCACTCACAGGAAGCTGTGCTGTCCCCAGAGCCACCAGCAGTTAACCCCAGACAGGTCTGGGTGCAAGAACCATAGGGAAAATTACAAAACAAATTAATACAACACACAGAGAAAACCCAGCACTCACTTACAAGCTCTCAGCTAAGATTTAAAAGCAAAAATGGAAAGGTTAGTCACCGCATCTGGCCAAATGGGACAAGCTCAGGTACCACGTCAAGGTCCTTTCCAATACCTGAGACCCTAAAACAGCCACACAATGCAAGCTTTCAAATCCAAACAAACTGAAAACAAGGGAAGGGTGCACAGGAATATGTAACCACCCTAGACATATACAAAACACGGAAGGGAACTGCACTCTCGTACCGGACCGGGTACACATCCCATGACCCTGCAACATGCTCAGCCCTGGGTGCCACTGGCACTCACAGGAAGCTGTGCTGTCCCCAGAGCCAAAAGCAGTTAACCCCAGACAGGTCTGGGTGCAAGAACCATAGGGAAAATTACAAAACAAATTAATACAACACACAGAGAAAACCCAGCACTCACTTACAAGCTCTCAGCTAAGATTTAAAAGCAAAAATGGAAAGGTTAGTCACCGCATCTGGCCAAATGGGACAAGCTCAGGTACCACGTCAAGGTCCTTTCCAATACCTGAGACCCTAAAACAGCCACACAATGCAAGCTTTCAAATCCAAACAAACTGAAAACAAGGGAAGGGTGCACAGGAATATGTAACCACCCTAGACATATACAAAACACGGAAGGGAACTGCACTCTCATGCCGGACCGGGTACACATCCCATGACCCTGCAACATGCTCAGCCCTGGGTGCCACTGGCACTCACAGGAAGCTGTGCTGTCCCCAGAGCCACAAGCAGTTAACCCCAGACAGGTTTGGGTGCAAGAACCATAGGGAAAATTACAAAACAAATTAATACAACACACAGAGAAAACCCAGCACTCACAAGCTCTCAGCTAAGATTTAAAAGCAAAAATGGAAAGGTTAGTCACCGCATCTGGCCAAATGGGACAAGCTCAGGTACCACGTCAAGGTCCTTTCCAATACCTGAGACCCTAAAACAGCCAAACAATGCAAGCTTTCAAATCCAAACAAACTGAAAACAAGGGAAGGGTGCACAGGAATAGGTAACCACCCTAGACATATACAAAACATGGAAGGGAACTGCACTCTCATACCGGACCGGGTACACATCCCATAACCCTGCAACATGCTCAGCCCTGGGTGCCACTGGCACTCACAGGAAGCTGTGCTGTCCCCAGAGCCACAAGCAGTTAACCCCAGACAGGTCTGGGTGCAAGAACCATAGGGAAAATTACAAAACAAATTAATACAACACACAGAGAAAACCCAGCACTCACTTACAAGCTCTCAGCTAAGATTTAAAAGCAAAAATGGAAAGGTTAGTCACCGCATCTGGCCAAATGGGACAAGCTCAGGTACCACGTCAAGGTCCTTTCCAATACCTGAGACCCTAAAACAGCCACACAATGCAAGCTTTCAAATCCAAACAAACTGAAAACAAGGGAAGGGTGCACAGGAATATGTAACCACCCTAGACATATACAAAACACGGAAGGGAACTGCACTCTCATACCGGACCGGGTACACATGCCATGACCCTGCAACATGCTCAGCCCTGGGTGCCACTGGCACTCACAGGAAGCTGTGCTGTCCCCAGAGCCACAATCAGTTATCCCCAGACAGGTCTGGGTGCAAGAACCATAGGGAAAATTACAAAACAAATTAATACAACACACAGAGAAAACCCAGCACTCACTTACAAGCTCTCAGCTAAGATTTAAAAGCAAAAATGGAAAGGTTAGTCACCGCATCTGGCCAAATGGGACAAGCTCAGGTACCACGTCAAGGTCCTTTCCAATACCTGAGACCCTAAAATAGCCAAACAATGCAAGCTTTCAAATCCAAAAAAACTGAAAACAAGGGAAGGGTGCACAGGAATAGGTAACCACCCTAGACATATACAAAACACGGAAGGGAACTGCACTCTCATACCGGACCGGGTACACATCCCATGACCCTGCAACATGCTCAGCCCTGGGTGCCACTGGCACTCACAGGAAGCTGTGCTGTCCCCAGAGCCACAAGCAGTTAACCTCAGACAGGTTTGGGTGCAAGAACCATAGGGAAAATTACAAAACAAATTAATACAACACACAGAGAAAACCCAGCACTCACAAGCTCTCAGCTAAGATTTAAAAGCAAAAATGGAAAGGTTAGTCACCGCATCTGGCCAAATGGGACAAGCTCAGGTACCACGTCAAGGTCCTTTCCAATACCTGAGACCCTAAAACAGCCAAACAATGCAAGCTTTCAAATCCAAACAAACTGAAAACAAGGGAAGGGTGCACAGGAATAGGTAACCACCCTAGACATATACAAAACACGGAAGGGAACTGCACTCTCATACTGGACCGGGTACACATCCCATAACCCTGCAACATGCTCAGCCCTGGGTGCCACTGGCACTCACAGGAAGCTGTGCTGTCCCCAGAGCCACAAGCAGTTAACCCCAGACAGGTCTGGGTGCAAGAACCATAGGGAAAATTACAAAACAAATTAATACAACACACAGAGAAAACCCAGCACTCACTTACAAGCTCTCAGCTAAGATTTAAAAGCAAAAATGGAAAGGTTAGTCACCGCATCTGGCCAAATGGGACAAGCTCAGGTACCACGTCAAGGTCCTTTCCAATACCTGAGACCCTAAAACAGCCACACAATGCAAGCTTTCAAATCCAAACAAACTGAAAACAAGGGAAGGGTGCACAGGAATATGTAACCACCCTAGACATATACAAAACACGGAAGGGAACTGCACTCTCATACCGGACCGGGTACACATGCCATGACCCTGCAACATGCTCAGCCCTGGGTGCCACTGGCACTCACAGGAAGCTGTGCTGTCCCCAGAGCCACAAGCAGTTAACCCCAGACAGGTCTGGGTGCAAGAACCATAGGGAAAATTATAAAACAAATTAATACAACACACAGAGAAAACCCAGCACTCACTTACAAGCTCTCAGCTAAGATTTAAAAGCAAAAATGGAAAGGTTAGTCACCACATCTGGCCAAATGGGACAAGCTCAGGTACCACGTCAAGGTCCTTTCCAATACCTGAGACCCTAAAACAGCCACACAATGCAAGCTTTCAAATACAAACAAACTGAAAACAAGGGAAGGGTGCACAGGAATATGTAACCACCCTAGACATATACAAAACACGGAAGGGAACTGCACTCTCATACCGGACCGGGTACACATCCCATGACCCTGCAACATGCTCAGCCCTGGGTGCCACTGGCGCTCACAGGAAGCTGTGCTGTCCCCAGAGCCACAAGCAGTTAACCCCAGACAGGTCTGGGTGCAAGAACCATAGGGAAAATTACAAAACAAATTAATACAATACACAGAGAAAACCCAGCACTCACTTACAAGCTCTCAGCTAAGATTTAAAAGCAAAAATGGAAAGGTTAGTCACCGCATCTGGCCAAATGGGACAAGCTCAGGTACCACGTTAAGGTCCTTTCCAATACCCGAGACCCTAAAACAGCCACACAATGCAAGCTTTCAAATCCAAACAAACTGAAAACAAGGGAAGGGTGCACAGGAATATGTAACCACCCTAGACATATACAAAACACGGAAGGGAACTGCTCTCTCATACCGGACCGGGTACACATCCCATGACCCTGCAACATGCTCAGCCCTGGGTGCCACTGGCACTCACAGGAAGCTGTGCTGTCCCCAGAGCCACAAGCAGTTAACCTATATATATATATAGGTAGCCCTCAGTTTACGCAAACCGTTGTAAATTGAAACCCAGTTTATAATGTAAGTCAACGGTAAGTGTGGGAGTTAGATTCCACGCCCTTCTCAAAATTGTCATAAGTAACACCTAATACATTATTTTTAAAGCTTTGAAATGAAGACTTTAAATGCTAAACAGCATTATAAACCTAATTAAATAATCACACAACAGACTGTATCATCATCAAACTAAGTTTAATGAACAAAAACGTTTTTTTACTTGCATTTTTCTGCAAACAGTTCTCTGCATTGTTAGCATGTTAGATAATATTGGGTCTGCAACTATTCTATGCATTTCAATCTGCAATTAGGCACCCCCACCTCAAGCAGCTGGATAGGAAGATAATAGGGAAGTGGCTGCTAGATCTTGATGCTCGATAGGTCTGGTCTGCTCTGTGTACACAGATCAATTTCAGTCTGCTAAGTTGCATAACTTTTCTGCAACACAAGCGGACAGCTCCACCTACTGGCTATTTTAATTTGTGCACTGCTTTTCAATGCTATTCAATAGCAGTCACATGAATGAAAAGAAGGTTGTTATTCTGTAACAGCGTAAATTGAACCGGCGTAAACCGACAGCCACCTGTATATATATATATAAATATATATATATATATATATTGTACCAAAATACTATCAGATACATGTAGAATTATGTATTTATGAATAAATAGAAATTGAACATATTCATATTTTCATGTTGGGTTAGCGCACTTGAGAATATGGGATCGAGTTGCATGCGAGTTGGGTTTTTTTTTCTTTCCACTTTTTTGCTCCATTGACTTCAATGGAGGAATAGGTTACCGAGCGCACAATATTCTAAGTTCGGCTTTTTGAGAAAGAGTGATAACTTTTTACTTTCAATTTATAGTACCAGCGAACCCGACATGCAAAAAGTTTACTTATAGCGCAATTAGCATTTTAGCAATACACTCGTAATCTGGCCCTTTATATCATTGTATGTATATAGAGACAGAAAGATAGAAAGATAGGCAGACAGACAGACTGAGATAGATAGATGATAGATAGATAGATAGATAGATAGATAGATAGATAGATAGATAGATAGATAGATAGATATAGATTATGGATAGACATAGATGATGGATAGTCAGACAGACAGATAGATAGATAGATAGATAGATAGATAGATAGATAGATAGATAGATAGATATTGATTATGGATATATATAGATGATGGATAGTTATACAGACAGATAGATAGATAGATAGATAGATAGATAGATAGATAGATAGATAGATATAGATTATGGATAGATATAGATGATGGATAGTCAGACAGACAGACAGACAGATAGATAGATAGATAGATAGATAGAAGAACCAACTTGAATCAATATACATATTAATTGAAAATTTACCAGACTCTAACAGGCAATTAGATGGTTCTTTTTCAATAATAACAACAAAAATCTGTGAGTGCCACCTTTTTTGGAAAAAAAAAATACTGTCCAGGCTAATTAGCATATGTTTATATAAATAATTTAGGAGAGATTTTACAACATCATTTGCTTAAAATTTGATTCTAACACATTTAGAAAACAATCACAATACCATTTTTTTTCATTCCTATATTCTTTATTATTTACATCAACTTGAACCTTAAAAATACAGACCATGCCAGTCAAATACCCACTGGGCGGCAAACCCAACGTACAGTACTTAAGTATCTGTGTACAGTAGGGATTTGCTACATGTGACTATGTCTTAACAAGGGCTATTTTAAAGGTTGTAAGTTACACAAACTACCCACATTTCTCAGATTGTTTTTCAGAATCAGAAAACCCAAGAAATATATTCACAGATGTTCCCTTGTTTATTTGTTGACTCTGTGTAATTTGTTTGCCCTAATTTGTTTCTGTCTACCCTGGGACTTCTCTTTTTAATTTCTCTTTCTCTGTTTAGCACTCTTTGTGGAGCAGCGGTCTGTTAAGCTGTGAGAGGCACATGCCAAATTAAAAAAAAGGCGCTGCAGATTGTTTTAAGCATTGGCTGCCCCTTTGGGCCTGAAGGCCTTGCTTGAAGCCTGCACCTGCTCCTCCTCCTGAGACACAGGGCTCCTGATCTTTATCCCCTGCCTTTAAGCTGCCTGATTCCTATTATCCAAAGTCAAACAGCGTTCTCTACATTCACGCCTCCAGCACTTGGCATGAAATTAATAAGGCTGGCTGATATATTTCCCTGGAAGCCTGCCAATCTTTAACAGTGGTGTTAGATTAAAAATGTTGGCATGGTTAATGAACATCGGAAAACAAGAGCCAAAAGTTTTTCACAGTAATACAAAAAATCCTTTAAAAGGAAGGAGGTGAAAAAAAAGAACATCAACTTTCTTCTTCTGTTCTTTTGTTCTGTGACAGTTTTATTGCTATATAAACAGACACAGAGAGAGCCTAATGTGATGCTTATGAAAAGTGCTTTATAATGCAATACATACGTCTCTCAGCATCCAAAAAGCACAAAGATCTAGAGGTATGTATTGCAGTTTATCACACCTTATAGATAAAACACATGCATATTGTAAAATACTGGGCATGCTTTTATACTTTATAAAAGCTGGGTTTTCTAGGGTGTGCATTAACAAACCATGGGTAATAAACCTTAAATGCAGTGGCCTTACACCTCTACATGCCACAGTTTGCAACACACATGGTACTTCACTGGCTCATTGCAGTCATTTCTGAGTTTATTTCATGCACATACAATTCTCAGTCTATGTATATAGAGAATGACATTTTGTGTTGCTAAATTAATGCATAGAAAGATAGATGATAGATAGATAGATAGATAGATAGATAGATAGGTATAGATAGATGGATATAGATAGATAGAGGGAGATAGATAGATAGATAGATAGATAGATAGATAGATAGATAGATATAGATAGATGGATATAGATAGATAGATAGATAGATAGATAGATAGATAGATAGATGGAGATAGATAGATAGATAGATAGATAGATAGATAGATAGATAGATAGTGATAGATAAAGATAGATAGATAGATAGATAGATAGATAGATAGATAGATAGATATAGATGTATATAGTTAAATATAGACAGACAGATAGATAGATAGATAGATAGATAGATAGATAGATAGATAGATAGATAGATGGATAGATAATATATTCTTATATGTCAGAATCTGCACTGTTTTAACTGTTCACATAATACAAGAAGAAATTATTAGTACATGTGTTGAAAAAAATGCAACTATCTGATAGGGATTCGCAAACTCAGAAGAACAATTATCTCTTTTCTAATATTAGCATATCCTAAGCAATCACACCTGGTGTTTTAACAACCATTGCAGAGCTACTACTGTTGTCATCTATAACAAATCTTTACTTCTAAACCTAATAGATACAAAAGTCCCAAAGTTTAGACTTGCAAACATGGAAATTGATTTTTCTAGTACTTGCTGGGGCAACATAATCCATCTGCCACAAAATTAGCACGTCAGGGGGAAATGGGAAGTATGTTCTTCTAGTATTAGGTTAATTAATTCACATTTCATTATGTGAGTTTAAACCTAAGTTATCTATTCACAAAGGTTTTATGAATATTTCCCTCAATGGTGAATTGTTATGTTCATTAATGTTGGAGAATTTTGTTTATGAAAGGGACTTGTGGGGATTCTTTACTACTAGGAGAGATCCACATTGTATTGTCTCTTGGCTCCAGTCTATGTTCCTCTCTCTCATAGAATATATTAATTGGCAATATTGCACAGACACATTTAAAATCAGATTTGTAATTAGACTTGTGCTTTCCTGCATACCCAAAAAACAAACAGACAGATAGATTATGAGTTTTGCGTTACGGCTTTTAACGCTAAAAAATAGCATTTTCCAGTGTAATGGCCAGTAACGCATATTACGAGTCGTGTCGGTATTGCTATACCGCAAGCATTTTAGCCTGTAACGCAACGTCCATTCCGCACTCAAAAAAATTACGTTTTTGCGTGGGATTTTCATAGTGCCGGTATTACAGGTTGTGCGTTCAGGCTAAAATGCTTGCGTTACAGCCTTTACTGACACGATACATACCGCCATCTAAAAACAGTAGTTTTGCACAACAAAAATGTTTCACAAAACTCATAACTAAACTGTTACAAAGTACACTCATAAACTACCTATTAACCCCTAAACCGCCACCCTCCTGCATCGCAAACACTATTTAAAATGTATTAACCCCTAATCTGCCGCCCACCCGCATTGCGACTATTAAATAAACTTAATAACCCCTAATCAGCTGCCCCGACACTATAATAAAGCTATTAACCTCTAATCCGCCGCTCCCTGACATCGCCACCACTATAATAAAGTTATTAACCCCTAAACCTCCGGCCTCCCACGTTGCCGCCACTATAATAAACCAATTAACCCCTAAACCGCTGGTCCCCCACATTGCAAAACACTAAATTCCCAGGACATACTTGAATCCCAGGACATACTTGAAAACGAGAGAAATCTCAATGTATCCTTCCTGGTAAAATATTTTATAAATAAATAAAGTGCTAATGACGGCTCTGAGCCATCACAGAGTTTCCCACTCTGGTGCTAATGACGGCTCAGAGCCGTCACTAGCACTCTCTCACCTTGAGGGAGATCTGGGAACTCCTACCCCAGCAATTGGGCCTGCATAGTGACAGGCATCGCCGGGGCTTAACGTTATGCGCGGTGACATCATGCGCAATGACATGATGATGTCACCGCGCAACTTTATTTATACTTATACTGTTAAGTATAGGAGCAGGGAGCATGCTGCTTAGAAGCCTGTATCTCAGCTACAGACCCCCAAGACCCACCATTGGAAAAGGTAATCGCCTAACCTTTCCAACAGTGTAAGTATTGGGGATCTGAAAAAAGAAAAAAAAAGTTAAAAAAAAATTTGTTAAAAAAATAAAAAAACACTTAAAAAATCTTAGCACCCAGGTGGGAAATTGCTTAGCACTTAAAGGGTTAAAATTAAAATTACAATATAACTATCTTAAAATAAATAAAAACTTAGCTGTGAAATAAAAATAAAACTAAATTTAAACTATAAATTAACCTAACATAACTATTCTAATAAAATAAAAAAAATACAAATTAAAAATCTAAGGCCTAGATTTAGAGTTCGGCGGTAGCCGTCAAAACCAGCGTTAGAGGCTCCTAACGCTGGTTTTGGCCGCCCGCTGGTATTTGGAGTCAGTCAGGAAAGGGTCTAACGCTCACTTTTCAGCCGCGACTTTTCCATACCGCAGATCCCCCTACGCCATTTGCGTAGCCTATCTTTTCAATGGGATCTTCCTAACGCCGGTATTTAGAGTCGTTTCTGCAGTGAGCGTTAGAGCTCTAACGACAAAATTCCAGCCGCCTGAAAATAGCAGGAGTTAAGAGCTTTCTGGCTAACGCCGGTTTATAAAGCTCTTAACTACTGTACCCTAAAGTACACTAACACCCATAAACTACCTATGTACCCCTAAACCGAGGTCCCCCCACATCGCCGCCACTCGATTAAAATTTTTAACCCCTAATCTGCCGACCGCCACCTACGTTATCCTTATGTACCCCTAATCTGCTGCCCCTAACCCCGCCGACCCCTATATTATATTTATTAACCCCTAACTTGCCCCACACAACGTCGCCGCAAGCTACTTAAAATAATTAACCCCTAATCTTCCGACCGCAAATCGCCGCCACCTACGTTATCCCTATGTACCCCTAATCTGATACCCCTAACATCGCCGACCCCTATATTATATTTATTAACCCCTAATCTGCCCCCCTCAACGTCGCCGACACCTAACTTCAATTATTAACCCCTAATCTGCCGACCGGAGCTCACCGCTATTCTAATAAATGTATTAACCCCTAAAGCTAAGTCTAACCCTAACACTAACACCCCCCTAAGTTAAATATAATTTTTATCTAACGAAATAAATTAACTCTTATTAAATAACTTATTCCTATTTAAAGCTAAATACTTACCTGTAAAATAAACCCTAATATAGCTACAATATAAATTATAATTATATTATAGCTATTTTAGGATTAATATTTATTTTACAGGCAACTTTGTAATTATTTTAACCAGGTACAATAGCTATTAAATAGTTAAGAACTATTTAATAGTTACCTAGTTAAAATAATAACAAATTTACCTGTAAAATAAATCCTAACCTAAGATATAATTAAACCTAACACTACCCTATCAATAAAATAATTAAATAAACTACCTACAATTACCTACAATTAACCTAACACTACACTATCAATAAATTAATTAAACACAATTCCTACAAATAAATACAATTAAATAAACTAGCTAAAGTACAAAAAATAAAAAAGAACTAAGTTACAGAAAATAAAAAAATATTTACAAACATAATAAAAATATTACAACAATTTTAAACTAATTACACCTACTCTAAGCCCCCTAATAAAATAACAAAGCCCCCCAAAATAAAAAATTCCCTACCCTATTCTAAATTAAAAAAGTTACAAGCTCTTTTACCTTACCAGCCCTGAACAGGGCCCTTTGCGGGGCATGCCCCAAGAATTTCAGCTCTTTTGCCTGTAAAAAAAAACATACAATACCCCCCCCCCAACATTACAACCCACCACCCACATACCCCTAATCTAACCCAAACCCCCCTTAAATAAACCTAACACTAAGCCCCTGAAGATCTTCCTACCTTGTCTTCACCATCCAGGTATCACCGATCCGTCCTGGCTCCAAGATCTTCATCCAACCCAAGCGGGGGTTGGCGATCCATAATCCGGTGCTCCAAAGTCTTCCTCCTATCCGGCAAGAAGAGGACATCCGGACCGGCAAACATCTTCTCCAAGCGGCATCTTCGATCTTCTTCCATCCGGTGCGGAGCGGGTCCATCTTGAAGCAGGCGACGCGGATCCATCCTCTTCTTCCGATGTCTCCCGACTAATGACGGTTCCTTTAAGGGACGTCATCCAAGATGGCGTCCCTCGAATTCCGATTGGCTGATAGGATTCTATCAGCCAATCGGAATTAAGGTAGGAATTTTCTGATTGGCTGATGGAATCAGCCAATCAGAATCAAGTTCAATCCGATTGGCTGATCCAATCAGCCAATCAGATTGAGCTCGCATTCTATTGGCTGTTCCGATCAGCCAATAGAATGCGAGCTCAATCTGATTGGCTGATGGGAATTTGTATTTATTTGTAGGAATTGTGTTTAATTAATTTATTGATAGTGTAGTGTTAGGTTAATTGTAGGTAATTGTAGGTAATTGTAGGTAGTTTATTTAATTATTTTATTGATAGGGTAGTGTTAGGTTTAATTATATCTTAGGTTAGGATTTATTTTACAGGTAAATTTGTTATTATTTTAACTAGGTAACTATTAAATAGTTCTTAACTATTTAATAGCTATTGTACCTGGTTAAAATAATTACAAAGTTGCCTGTAAAATAAATATTAATCCTAAAATAGCTATAATATAATTATAATTTATATTGTAGCTATATTAGGATTTATTTTACAGGTAAGTATTTAGCTTTAAATAGGAATCATTTATTTAATAAGAGTTAATTTATTTTGTTAGATAAAAATTATATTTAACTTAGGGGGGTGTTAGTGTTAGGGTTAGACTTAGCTTTAGGGGTTAATACATTTATTAGAATAGCGGTGAGCTCCGATCGGAAGTTTAGGGGTTAATAATTGAAGGTAGGTGTCGGCGATGTTAGGGAGGGCAGATTAGGGGTTAATACTATTTATGATAGGGTTAGTGAGGCGGATTAGGGGTTAATAACTTTATTATAGTAGCGCTCAGGTCCGCTCGGCAGATTAGGGGTTAATAAGTGTAGGTAGGTGTCGGCGACGTTGTGGGGGGCAGATTAGGGGTTAATAAATATAACATAGGGGTCGGCGATGTTAGGGCAGCAGATTAGGGGTACATAGGGATAACGTAGGTTGCGGCGGTTTACGGAGCGGCAGATTAGGGGTTAAAAATAATATACAGGAGTCAGCGATAGCGGGGGCGGCAGAATAGGGGTTAATAAGTGTAAGGTTAGGGGTGTTCAGACTCGGGGTACATGTTAGAGTGTTAGGTGCAGACGTAGGAAGTGTTTCCCCATAGGAAACAATGGGGGTGCGTTAGGAGCTGAACGCTGCTTTTTTGCAGGTGTAAGGTTTTTTTTCAGCTCAAACAGCCCCATTGTTTCCTATGGGGGAATCGTGCACGAGCACGTTTTTGAGGCCGGCCGCGTCCGTAAGCAACTCTGGTATCGAGAGTTGCATTTGCGGTAAAAATGCTCTACGCTCCTTTTTTGGAGCCTAACGCAGCATTTGTTTTAACTCTCGATACCAGAGTTAATTTTATGGTGCGGCCAGAAAAAAGCCTGCGGAGCGTTAACAGCCCTTTTACCGCCGAACTCTAAATCTAGGCCTAAAATTGCAAAAAATAATAAGCACTAAATAACAAAAATAAAAAACACTGATCTTACAAAAAATAATAAATGAAATGATCAAAAATAAAAACAATTAGACCTAATCTAATAGCCCTATAAAAATAAAAAAGCCCCCCAAAAATAAAAACACCCCTAGCCTACGATAAACTACCAATAGCCCTTAAAAGGGCCATTTGTAGGGCATTGCCCTAAGTTAAACAGCGCTCTGAAAATTTACCAAAGATTAGATCTCTGATTAATTTTCTAAAAAGTGCCCCAAATGCCTTCAAAATAGAGGGCATTGTAGTGTTTATTTAATAAAATAAACTGTACTTGGCAGTTTTTGGAGCGTGGTGTTAGAAAAAAAACGGCACTGATAAGTGCCTTTACATTGCGGTCTATGTGAACTATGTGTTCCCATAGACCCCAATGTAAACATATATGTATATCATTATATACATATATATTTATGTGTTAATATGTACACATATTAACACATAAATACATATGTATATATTCATATACATATATATTAAAAATCCTGCTTATCGCTGTGCTACATACCTCATTCGTTGGGCGACACCTAAGGGAAGCGCGATCTCGTGAGCATAATGCTTCCTAGTAATGCAAACTCAAGCTTGCGTTCGCATTGCGATTATCTTGTAATACCAGTGCACATTATCGTGCGCTGGTAATACAAAGTGGAGCACTGATATCACTTGCATTCTCAGGTATTTTGGGCAAACTCTTCTCTGAAATTCCCGGTAGCAAAGAAATTAAAGTTTGCACTATGTAAATAGCGTTTTGAAAAAAAGACGTTTGTTTTAAGATCAAAAATTATTGACTCGCTACAATCACACAAAACCTTAAACGGACAGTCAACACCAGAATTTTTGTTGTTTTAAAAGATAGATAATCCCTTAATTACCAATGCCCCAGTTTTGCATAACCAACACCGTTATAATTATGCATGTTTTACCTCTGTAATTACCTTGTATCTAAGCCTCAGCAGACTGCCCCCTTATGTCAGTTCTTTTGACAGGTTTGCATTTTAGCCAATCAGAGCTGTCTCCATGGTAAATTCACGTGCATGAGCTCAATGTTATCTATATGAAACACATGAACTAATGCCCTCTAGTGGTGAAAAACTATCAAAATGCATTTAGATTAGAGGCAGCCTTCAAGGTCTAAGAAATTAGCATATGAACCTCCTAGGTTTAGCTTTCAACTAAGAATACCAAGAGAACAAAGCAAAATTGGTGATAAAAGTAAATTGGAAAGTTGTTTAAAATGACATGCCCTGTTTGAAACATTTAAGGTTTTTTTGGACTTGACTGTCCCTTTGAAGTAAGTTCTCACTGTACAGAACAGTTTTAATTGTAATATCCCAGTTGCATTGTACTTAAATGTTTGGTACAGTGTCGCTGCAATATTAAATAGTTTTTCTGGGGGATATTAATAGCCAGTACACAAAATCTTGTCCCTAAAAACAAAAATACATGCCAAAATTAGTTTGGTTTAAATAGCATTGTTCTCCACTCAGAATAACATGTTAATTTTATTTCAAGTACATAAATAAATACTTATAAATATACAATAAAAGTATATATACATATAAGTATATATACAGTAAATATATATGCTCTCATGCTCACACTCATGCCCACTATACCCATAATGTCCCGGTTCAAATGACTTAAAGAGACATACACATATATGTATGTTTTTTGAAGCACAATATGTTATTTGCACAAGTCACCTATAACCATCACTAAAATCTACTGCTCATTTAAAACTCAGACTAAGGCCCTGATAATCGAAAACATCCGCAATGTGGCAATATATTCAAAAGGGATTCATCGCGGATATATATATATATATATAATCGCTATATAGCTAAAAAAAAAATGGGCCCTATACTTCTAGAGTGTGTCAGTCCTGTTTTGATAATCACAATTCAAATTCAAAATGCTTTGCACATTTGATGGGCAAGCACTTTTACACTAATAAAAATTAGAAAAATCACTCTCATGCTCACACTCATGCCCACTATATACTTATAATGCCCCTGTTCAAATCCTTTTAAGAGACATATACATATATTTATGTTTTTGGAGCACAAGTTATTTGCACTTATTTCAATCACTACACAAAACGATGATTCAACATTCAGGCTCGTCAACCTGTAATATAATCATTAACCCCATATTTGTCATTTTGTTTGTCTTTAATCTTGAGTATTTCATTTTTGGATTAAGAAATTGGTAGATTAAAGGGTCATGATATCCAAATGTTGAAACACTTGAAAGTGATGCAGCATAGCTCTAAAATGCTGACTAGAAAATATCACCTGAACATCTCTATGAAAAAAGAAAGATATTTTACCTCAAAATGTCCTAAGTATTCATACCTCATCGTAAAGGTCTTGAAGCAGCAAATCAGTATGCCTGTCCCGGGACCTGCAAGGGAGAGAGCCTCATGCACACTCCTGTTATTTCCCAATTCAGTTTAAGGAAGTTTACTATGAAATCTCATGAGAGTTAAGTGAAATCTCATGAGATCACAGTAAAAGAGTTCATGACCTCAACTGCTGATGCTGATTGGCTGCTGTTAATTTCTTCTTCTTTTTTTTTATCTGCAGCTGGAAAGCAGCTGAAGTATAACTTTTTACACAGCACTTACTCTGGTGAGCTGAGGAAGTTGTGAGATAAAATATCTTCCTTTTTTACATAGAGATGTTCAGGTGATATTTTCCTGTCAGCTCTTTACAGTTATGCTGCATCACTTTCGAGTGATTTAGCATTTGAGTATTATGTCCCTTTAACAACAAAGAAAACAAGTATGTGTTGTTTTTTGGGAGGTAAACATTTTGTGCTTGAAGCAGAATCATTTTAAATTGTGATCACTGGGAAACTGTCCTGACAAAATCAGGAAGTTCAGAAGCTCAGAAATAGTTTTCTGTAAAAAAAAAAAAAAAAAAAGATGTGCAAGATTGTATTCAATCCCAGTATGTTTTACTGATGCACGTGGTACATATGACAAAGTCCCCATTGGAAACTGTGAGTGGGAAACCGTCAGTGAGCCAATTTGTAGTGGTAGCCATACATACTTGCCAATTACTAGCTGTTTCCTGGCATTTTTTAGGGATTGAACAAGTTTAAAAAAAACTGCATAGTCTTACAAATCTGAGCATGTGATTGTTGCATTATAATACTCTTTTAAGGGGACATGAAACACAATTTTTTTCTTTTTTATGATTTAGAAAGAGCATACAATTTTAAACAACTTTCCAATTTACTTCTGTTTTCTAATTTGCTTAATTCTCTTTATATCCATTGTTGAAAAGCATATCTAAATAGGCTCAGTAGCTTCTGATTGGTGGCTGCCTCGTGTGATTGGCACACCCATGTGCGTTGCTATTTTTTCAACAAAGGAAATCTAAAGAACAAAGCAAATTAGAAAATAGAAGTAAATTGGAATGTTGTTTAAAATTGTATTCTCTATCTGAATCATGAAAGAAACATTTTGGGTTTCATGTCCGTTCAAAAACAAACCAAATATGTATATTGCACTTTAAGCATACAAGAGACTCAATCTTCAAAGGCTCCTAAAATTGCAGTGTGTGTGCAATGAAAGACGGTTAAACTTGGTGGTCTACAAACCTTTCCTGCATGTTTTTGATTCCTTGCAGGTACCTACCTCATGCTGCCTCCTGCTTTATTATTTTTTTTTTTTACACATTTTAATATGAAAATGCTCCATATTGTGCAAATGCACATGCAAAAAGCTGGGAAATTCTTGGTTTAAGCAGTTCCTTAATGGAAATCTGAAAGCTCTCCCGCCAAGTCAAAAGAAACAAAAAAGAAACAAAATGACCGCTATGTGTGTTCTCAAACTTTAGTTAAAGTAAAATTGAAACTTTCATGATTCCGATAGAGCACACAATTTTAAACAGCTTTCCAATTCACTTATATTATCACAATGGGCAAAATCTTTTTATATAAATACTTTGTGAGGCACTAGCTCCTACTGAGCATGTGCAAGAATTCACAGTATATACATATTTGCATTTTGTGATTGGCTGATAGCTGTCATTTGATGCAAGGGGAAGGAAAATGGAACTAACTTTGAAATTTGTCAATTTAAAATTCAGTCTAAAGTCCTATAAGGTCCTATATTCAAAAGGGATCTGTTGCAGGAACAGGATCGCCGTGAAATATTCAAAACCTTTGAGAGCCGTTTTACAATACATGTCAGTGGGTGGTGATGCTGGTGATACACAGCACAGCAGTATCACCACCTACATTGAAGATATAATGTAAATTATTCCTATTGCTCATATCAAACATGTACTAACAGCCGCCTACAATAATTAAAAGAATAAAGAAACAATGTATTAATGTAAAGCTTTAATACATTCATTTATTCCTTATTCTTTTAATATAAAAAAACGCAACCCAACAAACCCCTTATGCAGCCCTACACTATTAACCCCTTAAGCGACCTAAATCCCAACACAACCTAACCCATCTACACTATTAAAACCTTAAGACAACCTAACCCCTCTACTCTATAACCCCTTAAGCGATCTAATCTCCAATGCAATTTAACACCTCTACACTATTAACCCATTAAGCAACCTAACCCCATTACACTATTAACCTCTTTAGTGACCTAACACAACCTAATCCCTCTACTCTATAACCCCTGAAGCAACCTAACGCCTGATGCAATTTAACCCCTCTACACTATTAACCCCTTAAGTGACTCAACCTCCAACACAACCTAACCCTTATACACTTTTAGCCTCTTAAGCTACCTAACCCCCAATGCATCCTAACCTCTCTAAACTATTAACCCCTTAAGTGACCTAATCCCCAACACAACCTAGCAACACTATTCATTTGTTGTGTAATTATGGTTGTGTACTTAGGTTAATTTGTTGTATAATTATGGTTGTGTACTTATGTTAATTTGTTCAGAAATTATGGTTGTGTGCATTGGAAAATTTGTTGTGTAATTATTGTTGTGTACTTAGGTTATTATTATCATTTATTTATAAAGCGTCGCCAAATTCTGTAGCGCTGATTTTCATAAGTTAATTTGTTGTGTAATTATGGTTGTGTACTTTGGATAATTTGTTGTGTAATTATTGTTGTGTACTTAGGTAAATTTGCGGTGTACATATGGTTGTGTACTTAGCTTAATTAGTGGTGTAATTATAATTGTGTACCTTGGGAAATTTGTTGTGTACTTAGGTTAATTTGTAATGTAATTATGGTTGTGTACTTAGTTTAATTTGTTGTGTAATTGGTGTTGTGTATTTTGGTTAATTTGTTGTGTAATTATGATTGTGGCCTTTAAATAATTTGCTGTGTAATTATGGTTGTGTATTTAGGTTAATTTGTTGTGTAATTATGGTTGTGTACTTAGTTTAATTTGGGGGAATTTTAGTTGTGTACTTTGGATGATTTGTTGTGTGATTATGGATATGTACTTTTGGATAATGTTTTTTTACCTTGATGTGCTTTACTGTTATGTTTTTTGTTGTTTTTTTTTTAAATGTGTTTACTGTAGTGCGGTTAGTCTATGTTGGGGGGTTAGGTCGCTTAAGGGGTTAATAGTGTAGAGGGGTTAGGGTGCATAAGGGGTTAATAGTGTTGAGTGGTTACTTTGCGTTGGGGGTTATTGAGCTTAAGGGGCTAATAATGTAGATGGGTTAAGTTGCGTTGGGGGCTACAGCACTTTAGGGGTTAATAGTTTAGAGGGGTTAGGTTGCGTTGGGGTTTATGGTGCTTTATATGTATATACAATAATTTATTTATATGTATTTTATTGTTCAATGTAATACTATGTATTTTAAGTATTGATATTATTTTAATAAGGTATTATTTTTATTTTTATTTTTTAGTGTGAAGATTTATTTTTATAATATTAATTTGTCATAGAAAACAGTATTCACAACTTTTTTGCAGTTTTTTGCAATGTGAAAAATAATGCAGCTTTGTAAAATGGTAAAGTCTCGAAAAAGAATGTCAATAGTTAAAATACATAGTATTGCATTATGCAATAAGATACATATTAAACATTTTATATATATATATCCACACAGCTCCTCTAGGTTTAATGGGAAGGTTTTTTCTTTGCCCTTATTAGCAATGTAGATCATAAACATAATGAATATATAGTCGTTCTGTGGGAGGTTGATAAGTGTTCCATGTGAGTAAAATGTATTTTAATGGGGAAACATTGTTGTGAATGTGTAATATTCAAAGCACTGCCATCCATGTTAGACACAACTTTTCAGACATATAATTCTCCACAGCTTTTCAGTGACACATCGCCACTCGTTGGCACAGAGAGGGTCAGTCCACTTTTTTGCAATATATTGCCAGACCCATGGATTGCGAGACTGGTGAGGCCAAAAAGGCAATTTCTTTGAGGATGTTTTGAATATCAGGGCCTAAGTGCCTTTGTATTGTCTTTTTAATATACATTTATTCATTTTGTAATTCTCTGTATTTAATTGTCCTTTAAAAAATATTTGAACCAACCAAAACTTTTAAAATTCTTTATATTTAAAAAAAATCATGAAAATGTTTAGAAAAATACTAAAATTTCAGAACGAAAAGGCATTGCAAGAGTAGGATTGCAGGATAATTAAAACCTAAGAATGAGCTACAGGGTATGATGGTTATATGGCTCCATTTTAAATATTTGTTCTGCATAAACAGAATTATTCTTTCATTAATATTTGTGCACATCTGGCAATAAAGAGAACATTAGTGGCTTTTGGAACAAACTTCAAGAAAAATAAATTATTTAAAAAAAAAATGTTGTTATAAATACAAATGTGCAATGTAAAATTTCCATTCTTGTACTACTTCTTACTGGGTTGGCTGCAGTTCTTTCCTTGTGCCATTGACCTGGGCATTTATTGTTTTTATTGTTATTAGTATGGTAAATAAAAGGTACACTATGGTAAGACATTGTACTGCACATCATGGTCTTAAAGGGACATTCCAGTCAAAATTTAAATGCACATAGATTTATTACATCTTTGAATAGAAACATATTTGCAATATACATGTATTGGCAAAAATGCTTCTAGTAAAAGTTATCACTGTTTTAGTGTTAACATTTTCTCTGCACGTGCATGTGAAGCATAGCTAGATATTGTCACTGCACCCACATTTTAAATAATGCAGCTGCTCAGATAATCAGTGGGGCTTGTTTCATGTTAGCAATTAACTAATTGAGCAATTACCAGATGTTACAAGCACCTTAGGCTCTCTGAGCAAGTGCTGTGTTTAATGGTGCACAATGCATATTTAAATACACTTTTGATACAGCTAAAGCTTTTATTAGAAGCATATTTACTAATACATTTATATTACAAAAATGCTTCTTTTTAATACCAAAATACATCCATGTGGTTTCCAATTTTGGCTGGAATATCCCTTTAATCACATGATTCTAAATGCATCACATGTTGAATATTTATATTGACATGAGAATTTGTCATGTTGGGGAGTAGCTTTACAAAACAAGATGTATGTTAATTTTATTAGAATGTTAATCTTTAAGTTTTCAAAAAGTAAAAGAACCCTCTAACCCATGAATAAAACTACTTCCCAATGCCGGCTCTAAATATATCGTTATTCTCCCAAAACGGTTACAATGTGAATAAAACAAAAAGTTGAGTAATAAGAGCGGCACTCAAACAGAAAGCTGGGAGTAAAGCCTAATCCAATGTCTACATTATAAAATGTTATTTTTTAATAAAGGATATATATCCTTTATTAAAAAAAAAAAAAATTATAATGAACACATTGGATTATGCTTTATTCACAGTTTTCTGTTTGAGCGCCGCTCTTATTACTCAACGTTTTCTTTTAATCTTTATGTTTAGTGTCTGTCCTTAAGAAAATCATGGTTTTGGCAAGAACATTTCAGAAATCCTTATTTTTATGAAACACTTCATTCTGTTGCTACTCTTGTTAATTGCAGGCTGTAACATAGGTACTGCCTGCTTCATTTTTTGTATTTGTATTGAGGAGTTTGCTCAACCTTTTCAATCTAAAAGCTAAAAATCAGTGGGTCATGATCTTGACATGAAAGAGAGCTGATTCAGTAGGGAATTGTAGAAATGCATATTTACAGGAAGGATGGATGATAAATGGTTTAGACTGCCAATGAAGGGCATGAGGACAAAAACAGTGAGGGAATTCTTCAGATGGAGCGCCCGACTGACGCAGGAATACTTACTTGATTATGGTGTATAATGAAGGGGGAATGTTAAATGGATGCAAAATAAACACAAGTTTTACATTACTAGTTATATGGGAAGATTCAACAAGCCAAACAATTATTATACCATATCAACAATAACAGGTTTGGGATTATATTTACTACAAAATTTTCCTATCCTTGTGTAGAATGTTTGGATATAAGACTCATTGGCAATTTGGATGATAAAGTAATAAATTGTGAGGAATATAGAAAATCCACTGCAGGAAACACAACTTTGAAATATAATTCAGCCTATGCACGTCATTGTCACTACACGGCTTGTCGTTACCAATGGTTGCTGTTTGCATCAGGGAGAGCGCTAAGGTAACTATTAGTACTGAATAAAGGGATGACACAGGAAATGTGTGAAATAGATAACTTAATGGCAACTTATCCTAAACAAAGCAATGATTATACATTAGGCAATACGTAGTTTGATTGTTAATGGCTTGTTAGTTGCTAAAGGTGACATACACTGGCAGGGAAGAAAATAACAGTTACAACATACATGAGGAAATCTCTCTCATTAGGTGACAAACACTTTGTAGAAGATGTTCAACCTAATCTCATCTCAACAGGAACAGTCTAAGTACAAAACTGTGATGACACCCAAAAGCAACACTGAACCAAACTTTTAGTCTGCATCTATTTCTCCCTGCGTGGTGTCAGAGAGACAGTTGTAGCTTGCCCACAGTTCCTTGCCCCCCTTCCACAAAATCACAGAACTAGCTTTTTATTATAACAGTGTGGACAATGTATTAACAAGCAGTGACAATGCTACTTTCCTGACAATTATTTAAAAACATTATTTAATTAGTCATAACTAAAGTATTGTCTCATAGCACTATGCAATACTAAAAGCCTATCGGCTAGATTACGAGTTGTGCGTTAAGGTTTAAAAATTAGTGTTAAGAGGTCCTAACGCTTCTTTTTTTACACCCGCTGCTATTACGAGTCTTGCAGGTATAGGTGTACCGCACACTTTGTTGGCCTTACCACAAACCGACTTACGTAAACTTTGTAAACCCTTTTTCTATGGGACTTCCATAGCGCCGGTATTACGAATCTGTCCTGGGAGGCCAAAAAGTGAGCGGTACACCCTCTACCACCAAGATCCTCTACCACCAAGTCAGTAGTTATGAGTTTTACACTACAACGCTGTAGCATAAAACTCATAACTAAAGTGCTAAAAAGTACACTAACACCCATAAACTACCTATTAACCCCTAAACCGAAGCCCTCCCGCATCACAACACTATAATAACATTTTTAATCCCTAATCTGCCGCTCCGGACATCGCCGCCACTATAATAAACATATTAAACCCTAAACCGCCGCACTCCTGCCTCGCAAACACTAGTTAAATATTATTAACCCCTAATCTGCTGCCCCTAACATCGCCACCACCTACATTATACTTATTAAGCCCTAATCTTCCGCTCCAGACATCGCCGCAACCTACATTATATTTATTTACCCCTAATCTGCTGCCCCCAACATCTCTGCCACCTACCTACATTTATTAACCCCTAATCTGCCATCCCCAACGCCGCCGCCACTATTCTAAATTTATTTACCCTTTAAACTTAAGTCTAACACTAACCCTAACACTCCCTAACTTAAATATAATTTAAATAAATCTAAATAAAATTCCTATAATTAACTAAATTATTCCTATTTAAAACTAAATACTTACCTGTAAAATAAACCCTAAGATAGCTACAATATAACTAATAGTTACATTGTAGCTAGCTTAGGGTTTATTTTTATTTTACAGGCAAGTTTGTATTTATTTTAACTAGGTAGAATAGTTACTAAATAGTTATTAACTATTTAATAACTACCTAGCTAAAATAAATACAAATTAACCTGTAAAATAAAACCTAACCTAAGTTACAATAACACCTAACACTACACTACAATTAAATAAATTAACTAAATTCAATACAATTAAATAAATTAAATTAAATTAGCTAAATCACAAAAAACACTAAATTATTAGCTCTTTTACCTGTAAAAAAAAATACAAACAACCCCCCCAACAGTAAAACCCACCACCCACACAACCAACCTCCCAAATAAAAGCCTAACTAAAAAAAACCTAAGCTCCCCATTGCCCTGAAAAGGGCATTTGGTTGGGCATTGCCCTTAAAAGAGCATTGAGCTCTATTGCAGGCCCAAAGCCCTAACCTAAAAAATAAACCCACCCAATACACCCTTAAAAAAATCCTAACACTAACCCCCGAATATTCACTTACCGGGAGAAGTATTCATCCAAGCGGCAAGATGTCCTCAAGGAAGCCGGCAGAAGTGGTCCTCCAGACGGGCAGAAGTGGTCCTCCAGATGGGCAGAAGTCTTCATCCAGACGGAATCTAAGGGACGGGGTTAGTGCTAGGATTTTTTTAAGGGTGTATTGGGTGGGTTTATTTTTTAGGTTAGGGCTTTGGGCCTGCAATAGAGCTAAATGCCCTTTTAAGGGCAATGCCCATCCAAATGCCCTTTTCAGGGCAATGGGGAGCTTAGATTTTTAGTTAGGCTTTTATTTGGGGGGTTGGTTGTGTGCGTGGGGGGTTTTACTGTTGGGGGGTTGTTTGTATTTTTTTGCAGGTAAAAGAGCTGATTTCTTTGGGGCAATGCCCAGCAAAAGGCCCTTTTAAGGGCTATTGATAGTTTAGTTTAGGCTAGGGTTTTTTTTATTTTGGGGGGCATTTTTTATTTTGATAGGGCTATTAGATTAGGTGTAATTAGTTTAAAGATCTGTAATTTGTTTTTTAATTTCTGTAATTTAGTGTTTGTTTGTTTGTTTTTTGCAATTTAGCTAATTTAATTTAATTTATTTAATTGTATTGAATTAATTAATTTATTTAATTGTAGTGTAGTGTTAGGTGTTATTATTAACTTAGGTTAGGTTTTAGTTTACAGGTCAATTTGTATTTATTTTAGCTAGGTAGTTATTAAATAGTTAATAACTATTTAGTAACTATTCTACCTAGTTAAAATAAATACAAACTTGCCTGTAAAATAAAAATAAACCCTAAGCTAGCTACAATGTAACTATTAGTTATATTGTAGCTAGCTTAGGGTTTATTTTATAGGTAAGTATTTCGTTTTAAATAGGAATAATTTAGTTAATGATAGGAATTTTATTTAGATTTATTTAAATTATATTTAAGTTAGGGGGTGTTAGGGTTAGACTTAGATTTAGGGGTTATTACATTTAATATAGTGGTGGCGACGTTGGTGGCGGCAGATTAGGGGTTAATAAGTGTAGGTAGGTTGCGGCGACATTGGGGGTGGGAGATTAGGGGTTAATAAATATAATGTAGGTGTCGGCGATATTGGGGGCAGCAGATTAGGGGTTAATAAGTATAATGTAGGTGGCGGCAGTGTCCAAAGCGGCAGATTAGGGGTTATTAAGAATAATGTAGGTGTCGGCGATGTCGGGGGCGGCAGATTAGGGGTTAATAAGTGTAAGATTAGGGGTGTTTAGACTTGGGGTTTCCCCATAGGAATCAATGGGGCTGCGTTACTGAGCTTTACGCTGCTTTTTTGCAGGTGTTACACTTTTTCTCAGCCGGCTCTCCCCATTGATGTCTATGGGGAATTTGTGCACAAGCACGTACGACCAGCTCACCGCTCACTTAAGCAGCGCTGACATTGGAGTGCGGTATGGAGCACAATTTTGCTCTACGCTCACTTCTTGCCTTCTAACGCCGGGTTTGTAAAAACCTGTAATACCAGCGCTGTAGGTAAGTGAGCGGTGAGAAAAAACTGCTCATAACGAAACAGCTCATAACGAAAAACTCGTAATCTGGCCGTATATTTTTTGTGTCATTCAAGGCACAGGAATGTAAACAAAGCCTTATTTCTAAGGCCTTAGCTTTCCTACAATTGTATGTGTTCTCTAGAAGCACAGTTTATTTTTAATAATTTTAACTGTTTGATTAATTATTTGTGCATGGAACCATGAAACATTTCCAATCCCTTACAGGGACTGGAACCACAACGCCATCCATATTTTGCCCATTTATTAGATATTGCTTCTGGGTATTATCGTCTTCTGCTTGCTCTGATATTTTTACCTATTTCCTTTTTTAACTACTTATCAGATCCTGTTTTGAGACCTATTTGTCTGATTGCTAGCCTCTTCCTGTCCACTGACCTGCTTCTGGAACTTTCATTTTTACCTCCAGGCCACAAGTTACCAAACCCTTCTTGTTTGATCATGTCTCTGCCTGAACCCCTAAAGTTACATCTTGGGGCTCATCAAATATGTTGGGACAGTGCATTTTGAGTCACTTCTCAGCTGCTGGGATCTTACCTGACATTACAGTCATGTAGTATAAGCTATTGTAAGATTTGTATGGTTGCAACAAAATTGTACAACTATTGAAAGCTATATGACTGCCTCTCAAGAACTGATTAGTAGATTAAAACTCAGAGGATACACTGACTTGTACTTAATAGAATGTAGGCAAGAGTTAATTACATTTTTCTGTGATGATTTATTTAAACCTAAAATAAAGTGAAGCAGTTGTAATGTTATATCTTAATGTTTACCCATTTTAATTAGGAATTCCCAACTTGAAAACTATGTAAACAAATGTCTGCAAGTTTGTAGAACTTAGGGTTCCTACTATAGACACCAAGTTGTCTCCATCAATGTTACCCAAATGAAGTTCCCTAGAGCTAACTGGCTTAGTAAAAAAATGGCAATTTCAAAGGTGGGAGTAAAATTTGCAAATCAAGCACAAATTCATCAATAAATAATATGCTTCATTTGTTACAGGTGAAACTTACAATGTTGGATCCTACATAAACTGCAATTCTAGGAGTATGTTATTTACCTGAGTACTTGTTTATTATGCAGGATCCATTACGTGGGTCTCACCCAACATTTTTTAAAAATAGGATTCTATAACACTTCTAACATTGAGCATCTTTTTCTGCTACCCTAGTTTCTAAACTCTTTAAAATGTGTGGAATTATGTATTTTCAATTTCATGGCAATTTCATGGCATTTAACAAATATTAAAACCAATAAGGGTAGAAAATAGAAATAAAATATTAGGCAAATGTAAAGTATTTTGCAAGCACACTATCTTCATGGTCTTAACAAACTATGAAATGTAGATATATTTTCTGACATCTGAGTCTTAAAAACTAGTTAATGCAGTAATATAGCATATCATGAGATTGAGATTGTTTAGCTAGATAGATTAGTTCAGTCGGATATTTTCAATTATGCTATACGTAGCTATCTGATGTTGTAATATTTAATCACATCATTGAGAAAGTCTAAATGGTAAAACAGGTAGGATGAAAGGCTTTCCATACTGCATACCAGAATAAACATATAGGGGCATATTTATGATTGTGCGAGTGGACATGATCTGATATAGTGGATCATGTCCGCTGCACATCGATAAATTCCGACAGCATACGCTCTCGGCAGTTATCATTGCACCAGCAGTTCTTGTGAACTGCTGGTGCAATGCCGCCCCTGCAGATTCGCGGCCAGCAGGGGGTGTCAATCAACCTGATCCTATTCGATTGGGTTGATTTCTGGCGATTTCTGTCCTCCGCCTCAGAGCAAGCGGACATGTTATGGAGCAGCGATCTTTAGACTGTCCATGTATGATAAAATCTTAGTTCTGGAACCACTAGTTTACTAAGGGCAAGATTACAAGTCGCGCAGCAAATCAGTTACGAAAACACTGTGAGTGTTATGGCTTTTTTGCATTTGGGGTTGCACAGCTATTACAAGTTGAAAGATAACTTATTTTGCGCGTGCGTTAAGCCGAGTAATGCAAACAGCCAAATAGCGTGCTTGTTCACATATACCCCATAGAATTCAAAGGAGAAGACAAATAATAAAAAAAAAAAACACAAAATCCTAATATGTTGAGCAAAGCCCTTGATGTATTCTCCTTGAAAAGTGTACATGAAAATGCGATTATTTCATATTGCGAAAATGTTTTCATAACGGAATATGTACTATTTATTTAGAAATAAATATTTCTCTATATATGTGATGATTTTTTGACTGATATATCTATTTATAGCGATATATGTATATGAATATATATATGTCTAGATATCTCGAGATCTAAATGCGAATATCTCTTTGAAAATCCATGAGATATTGTATAATGTGCATAAGATTGTAATGTAAAATATTTTCATTATCTCCCTAGTTAAACATATCTCTATACATATAAATACATGTTTCTCTATGTATGTGTATGTATGTCAATGTAAAATCCCTGCGTCAGCTTTTTTGTTCTAACACCCGAGATCTCCTATCTTTGAGCCCTTATAACTTTTGGGTGCAATATTTTTTTTAAATACATTTTATTAGACAGTGTTAATATGAGTGTAACTGTACTTTGTAATGTATTTTTTAAGTGTTTCGTGAAACTTTTATGTTGTGCAAAACTGTTAACTACAGCTCTTCGAGCGCGGAAAGGATTGTTTTGTAAGAGGCGAATGTGTGCGCACAATTGCGATTTTTCAAAACGTGTAATAGCTGCACAATGGAAATTGATTGCGAAATGACCATATGGCGTGCGGAAAAGTTATAACGCGTGACTTGTAATCTTGCCCTATGTATTCTCACACACTGATATCCTTAAAATCTGATCTTTCTCAAGCCAATGAAGATGAACATTTGACTTAACCAACCTTAGACATTTGTTGCTTAGCTAGGTTGTAGATTTAACACCTACAATACAATCTAGACCTACAATTATATAGCGTAGAAAACAATAGCTACTGCAACACATTCTGCAGATTGAAAGCCTAAGAGCCTCTCTGACTGTAGCTCACTTTGTATAAAAGAGCATCTACAACTGATTGTGCTCAAGGGCAGTGCGCTCCTCTCCTTTTACCTATGTTCAGTGTAGTACTGTACAGTGTATACATAATGGGGGGTAGTTATCAAGCCGTCAACCTCAAATACGCTGGAATTCCGCAGCGTATTTGTGGCGAGGCTGATTCGCTGTAGTTATCAAAGGCTAGAGACCGGCAAAAGTAGAATTTAGTGACGTAAGCTTCGATCCGCCGGACTCAGTCCGACACAGATCGATTCTTACGTCACTCCAGATGTTCCACACACAAGTTCGGCACAATCTGACTACTTTTGCTAGTTATCAAAAAACTAGCAGGTACGCTCAGCACTTTTCCGGCCCAGCGTACCTAGTTTTCAATCCGACGCCCTGGAGGCGGCAGATCCCATAGGAATCAATGGGAGTCTGACCATATCGAAAGTTCATGTTCGCTGCTGCCCGACATCCCATTGATTCCTATGGGAGCTGTCTATACCTAACACCCTAACATGTACCCCGAGTCTAAACACCCCTAATCTGCCCCCCTACACTTCCGAAACTAAATAAAGTTATTACCCCCTAAACCGCCGCTCCCGGAGCCCACCACCACTCTAATAAAATGATTAACCCCTAAACCGCCGCTCCCGGAGCCCACCGCAAGCTATAATAAATATGTTAACCCCTAAACCGCCGCTCCCTGACCCCGCCGCAACTATAATATATGTATTAACCCCTAAACCGCCTCTCCCTGACCCCGCCGCAACTATAATATATATATTAACCCCTAAACCTAAGTCTAACCCTAACACCCCCCAACTTAAATATTAATTAAATAAATCTAAATAATATTTCTATTATTAACTAAATTAATCCTATTTAAAACTAAATACTTACCTTTAAAATAAACCCTAATATAGCTACAATATAAATAATAATTATATTGTAGCTATCTTAGGATTTATTTTTATTTTATAGGCAAATTTTAATTTATTTTAACTAGGTACAATAGCTATTAAATAGTTATTAACTATTTAATAGCTACCTAGTTAAAATAAAGAGAAATTTACCTGTAAAATAAATCCTAACCTAAGTTACAATTACACCTAACACTACACTATACTTTAATAAATTATTTCTATTTAAAACTAAATACTTACCTGTAAAATAAACCCTAAGATAGCTACAATTTAATTAATAATTACATTGTAGCTATTTTAGGATTTATATTTATTTTACAGGTAACTTTGTATTTATTTTGGCTAGTTAGAATAGTTATTAAATAGTTATTAACTATTTAATAACTACCTAGCTAAAAGAAATACAAAATTACCTGTAAAATAAATCCTTACCTAAGTTACAATTAAACCTAACACTACACTATCATTACATTAATTAAATAAATTAAATACAAATAACTACAATTAAATACAATTACATAAACTAACTAAAGTACAAAAAATAAAAAAAGCTAAGTTACAAATATTTAAAAAATATTACAGCAATTTTAAGCTAATTACACCTAATCTAAGCCCCCTAATAAAATAACAAAGCCCCCCAAAATAAAAAATTCCCTACAATATTCTAAATTTAAAAAGTTCAAAGCTCTTTTACCTTTCCAGCCCTTAAAAGGGCCTTTAGCGGGGCACGCCCCAAATAATTCAGCTCTTTTGCCTGTAAAAGAAAAATACAACCCCCCCCCAACATTAAAACCCACCACCCACATACCCCTAATCTAACCCAAACCCCCCTTAAAAAAACCTAACACTACCCCCCTGAAGATCATCCTACCTTGAGTTGTCTTCAGCCAGCCGACCCACCGATGGAACCGAAGAGGAGATCCGGAGCAGCCGAATTGATCCTCCAAGGGGCGCTGAAGAAGTCTTCCATCCGATGAAGTCATCATCCAGGCGGCGCTGAAGAAGTCTTCCATCCGGGCGATGTCATCTTCCAAGCGGTGCTGAAGAAGTCTTCCATCCGGGCGATGTCATCTTCCGGAACATCCTTCTTCCCCGCCGGACTAACGACGAATGAAGGCTCCTTTAAGGGATGTCATCCAAGATGGCGTCCCTTCGGCTGGCTGAAGACAACTCAAGGTAGGATGATCTTCAGGGGGGTAGTGTTAGGTTTTTTTAAGGGGGGTTTGGGTTAGATTAGGGGTATATGGGTGGTGGGTTTTAATGTTGGGGGGGGTTGTATTTTTCTTTTACAGGCAAAAGAGCACTTTTAAGGGCTGGTAAGGTAAAAGAGCTTTCAACTTTTTTAATGTAGAATAGGGTAGGGCATGTTTTTATTTTGGGGGGCTTTGTTATTTTATTAGGGGGCTTAGATTAGGTGTAATTAGCTTAAAATTGTTGTAACATTTTTTAAATGTTTGTAACTTATTTTTTTTATTTTTTGTAACTTAGCTTTTTTTATTTTTTGTACTTTAGTTAGTTTATGTAATTGTATTTAATTGTAGTTATTTGTATTTAATTTATATTAATGTAATGATAGTGTAGTGTTAGGTTTAATTGTAACTTAGGTTAGGATTTATTTTACAGGTAAATTTCTCTTTATTTTAGCAAGGTAAGCTATTAAATAGTTAATAACTATTTAATAGCTATTGTACCTAGTTAAAATAAATTGAAAGTTACCTGTAAAATAAAAATAAATCCTAAGATAGCTACAATATAATTATTATTTATATTGTAGCTATATTAGGGTTTATTTTATAGGTAAGTATTTAGTTTTAAATAGGATTAATTTAGTTAATAATAGAAATATTATTTAGATTTATTTAATTAATATTTAAGTTGGGGGGTGTTAGGGTTAGACTTAGGTTTAGGGGTTAATAAATAGGGGGGGCAGGATAGGGGTTAATAAATTTATTATAGGTGGCAACGGTGTAAGGGGGGCAGATTAGGGGTTAATAAGTTTAATATAGGTTAATAAGTTTAATATAGGTGGCGACGATGTAAGGGGGGCAGATTAGGGGTTAATAAGTTTAATATAGGTTGTGGCGGGGTCCGGGAGCGGCGGTTTAGGGGTTAAACTATTTATTTAGTTGCGGCGAGGTCCGGGATCAGCAGGATAGGGGTTAATAACTTTATTATAGGTGGCGGCGGTATAGGGGGGCAGGATAGGGGTTACTAGGTATAATGTAGGTGGCGGCGGTGTCCGGGAGCGGCGGTTTAGGGGTTAATACATTTATAAGAGTTGCGGCGGGGTCTAGGAGCGGCGGTTTAGGGGTTAATAACTTTATTGAGTTGCGGGGGGCTCCGGGGGCGCCGGTATAGGGGGTAGAACAGTGTAGTTTAGTGTGGGTGCTTAGTGACAGGCTAGCAATAAAGCTGTCAAAAAGCCGAAGAGCAGCGAGATCGGATGAGTGATAACTTTCACAGTCCGCTGCTCATCGCCCCGTACTTGGTGCACGGCTTTTTGACAGATTTATTGATAACTTAGGCGAAATTTTGCAGGTCCGCGGCGGCGATGGTAGGCGAGCTTAGACAGGCGTATTGGGCCAGCGAAGGCAGGTAAGTTGACACGTTGATAACTAGGCCTCATGGTCTCAGTGTAAGTTTTTGTTGTATTGATTCCTTATGATTGTAATGTACCTCTGTAAGGTGCTACATAAAATGTTGTCGCTTTATAAATAAACAATAATAATAATAATACCACATACAGAGCTAGAATTGATACCACATTTTGTCAAATGATCCGGCTTGTAAGATCTACCCTGCTCTCCCTCCTAGCACTTTATCTACCTTTTATAAGTCTATGATCCACAAAGGGGAAACAAACAGCTAAACCCCATCCAGAAATACCTGGTCGCACCACTGAATCTTCCTAGTCCTGCTCCCGTATTGCAACTTAACCATAATCCTACTAGTGGGTCTCAGAGCTTTAGCCTCCTATACCATGGTAACATATATACTAAAGTTAGGAGGATACATGTAGGTAATATTAACTGTTATTTAAAACCAGCCTCATATCTTTTTAGTTAATTTAAAGGAACATCAAAAACTAAATACATTTTACAAACTAAAGGGCCGATTTATCAAGGGCCAAATGGCCCCTGATGCCCCTGTTTCCGCGCGAGCGAGCCTTCAGGCTCGCCGGAATCAGCATTTATAAAGCTGCTGTCTAAAGACCGCTGCTCCTTAACTGGTCCGCTGCCTCTGAGGCTGTGGACATCAATCGGCCTGATCCTATACGATCGGGTTGATTGACAACCCCCTGCTAGCAGCCAATGGGTCTCGAATCTGTAGGGGGGTGGCAATGCACAAGCAGTTCACCAGAACTGTTTGTGCAATGTTAAATGCCAACAGCACATGCTGTTGGCATTCAGCGATGTCTGGCGGACATGATATGCTACAGCGTATCATGTCCGCCAGACATTGGTAAATCGCCCCCATAGTATTGAGGTTATTTCCTGCTTCTCCCTAGTCATAGGTAGTGCAATGTTAAAATCTATCTTTCACTGCATTTCAATACTGACGTGTTTGCACAACTGCAGCAACTCTTTTTCAGATACCTGCAGTAAAATCTAGGTTCCAAAATGGGGGCACCAATAATTATAGGGAGATGCATGAAATGTATCTATTGCTTGATGTTCCTTTAAGTCTACAATTCTAAGCATTATGAACAATGCTAATAATTAAAAAAACAATTCTTCCATATAGTGTATGAATGTCACAGAGCTCTTTAATGATATTGTATGTAATTCACGTCCTACAAACAAAAAGATACAGTTCTGAAAATATAAATTATAAATATATTTCAATCTAATACACAGCACCTTTGGAGTTTAGACAATTATAATGATGTACAATAATTAAAATAACTGACATACACATGTGACATTTCATTTAATTTGTTTGTCCATTGCTGTACCCTGCCATATGTGCCACTGACATTTATTGCACCTAAATTACTCCAGTTCACGGCTTCATGGTGAAATCTCTCTAATGAGTAGGAAGGATCAGGGCTATTTTTGTAACTGAGCTTAAAAAACTCCCTAAAACACCAGCTGTGGCATTTCCATAAGGTTAATGCACCTGATCCATCAACTCCAATAGTTTATTTATTTATCTCATTCATTATTTGAAATTTTAGCGCAGCTGTCAGGAAAAGTGGGCTAAAAAACAAAAACAAAAATTAACAGCATAATCCATGTTGTCAGATTTTATCAAATTGGATATATTACAGTTACTGTATTACTTTCTAGAATCAATTAATGTATAAGTATTTAATATTATGAATATGTTAAAGGGATTCTAAAGTCCAAATTAAACTTTCATGATACAGATAGGGCGTGCAATTTTAAACAGCTTTCTAATTTACTTTTATCATCAAATTTGCTTTGTTCTCTTGGTATTCTTACTTGAATTTATTTCATTTCTAAAATCCTTGAAGGCCGCCTTTATCTGAATGCATTTGACAGTTAGTGAGTGTTAGTTCATGTGTGTCATTTAAATAACATTGTGCTCATGCACATGGAGTTATTAAAGATTCAGCATTAATTGCCTGAAATGCCAGTCTGTCAAAAGAACTGAGATAAGGACGCCGTCCGCAGAAGCTTAGCTACAAGGTAATCACAGAGGTAAAAAGTGTATTTCTATAACAGTGTTGGTTATGCAAAACTGGGGAATGGTAAATAAATGGATTATCTATCTTTTTAAACAATAACATTTTTGGTGTCTACTATCCATTTAAGCATTGTACTTATTAATATTGAAAGAACTTGATTTCTATATATTTTATTTTAGATAATATCAATAGCTTTGATTAGGTACATAATACACTGCATTTGATTCTGATTTTTTAACATCTTTGCCTGTAAGGACTAAGCTGAAGAGAAGTAACTTTCTTTAGAAAAATGTTTAAATGTCTTGCTATTATATATTTTTTTCACGTTTCCTTAAAGGGACAGTAAACGTTCAGAATAATGTTATATAATTCTGCACACAGTGCAGAATTATATAACATTATTTTAGGGGTAACTTCAAAAGTGAAAAGTATTTCTAGATTTTGAAGTGTAACGTTGGACTCCGCTCCAGGATCTACTGAACTGGTCTTGGATATCCAAAGGGCTTCGCGGGCTTGCTGGCTAGTCACAGCACGTCCGGTCACGCTATTGGACTAAATGTAGCTAACTCCTGCTCTGGTATCCTATTGGCTAATTTAAAAATTTCAGCCTATAGGAATGCAAGGTACCCCAATAAATATCAATCTTCAGGAGCCTCCACGCCGCTAAGGACCGTCTCCACGAGGACCGCCGCCATTGAGCACCGCCGCTGAGGATCCATGCATTGGGGAAGCCAGCTCCACACCTCCGCGCCAGCTCCACACCTCCGCGCCACCTTCACTCCGGATGAAGATAAAAGATGATGGAGTTGTCTGGAAGAAGACGTTCTCCGCTGGACTTCAGGAACAGTGAGTACCTATTTGGGACTTAGTGTTAGGATTTCTTTTTTATTTTTGTGGGTTTTTTTATTTTTAAGATTAGGGATTTAATGGGCTGGAAAAGAGCTGATTGCAATTTTAAAGGGCCATTATACACTCATTTTTTATTTGCATAAATGTTTTGTAGATGATCTATTTATAAAGCCCATAAAGTTTTTTTTTTTTTTTTTTAAATGTATAGTTTTGCTTATTTTTAAATAACATTGCTCTGATTTTCAGACTCCTAACCAAGCCCCAAAGTTTTATGTGAATACCGTCAGCTACCTTCTCCAGCTTGCTCCTGTTTGTGTAAAGGGTCTTTTCATATGCAAAAGAAGGGGGAGTGTCTTATTTCCCACTTGCAGTGGGCTTTCCAACTGCCTTTTCGACAGAGCTAAACTGAGAGCTTATAAGTACGTTTTTAAACCATTTTATACTGGATTTTTATATCAGTATCTGTGCATCTTATTCTTTATAGTAGTGTCTATTACATGCAGTTATATGAAAATGAGTGTATACTGTACCTTTAAGGGCAGTAAAAGAGCTGAATGTCCTTTTAAGGGCAATGGGTAGTTTAGGTTTTTTAGTGTTTTTTTATTTTGAGGGGTTGGTGGGTAAGGGGTTTTTACTGTAAGGGGGGATTTAGTAATTTTTAAATGTAAAAGAGTTTAACTTTTAAGGGCTATTGATAGTTTAGTTTAGGGTTTTTTTTATTTTGGTGGGGGGGCTTTTTTATTTTCATAGGGATTGGGTTTAATTTTTTATTTATTTTTGATAATTTTGTTTATTTTATTTTGTAATTTTAGAGTTTTTTATTTTTTGTAATTTTAGATTTTTTTGTAATTTAGTGTTAGGTTTTATTTAAGTGTAACTTAGTATTGGATTCATTTAGGGGGTATTAGGTTAGGGGGCTTAGTAATTAAATTAGTTATTTGCATTGTGGGGTTTGGCAGTTTAGGAGTTAATAGGTTAATTAGGTTTATTGTAATGTGGGGGTTTGTAATTGTAGAGTTTTTTATTTTTTGTAATTTTAGAGTTTTTTGTAATTTAATGTTAGGTTTTATTTAAGTGTAACTTAGTATTGGGGTTAATTTAGGGGGTGTTAGGTTAGGGGGCTTAGTAATTAAATTAGTTATTTGCATTGTGGGGTTTGTCAGTTTAGGGGTTAATAGGTTAATTAGGTAAATTGCGATGTGGGGGTTTGTCGGTTTAGGGGTTAATAGATTAATTAGGTTTATTGCGATGTGGGGGTTTGTCGGTTTAGGGGTTAATTAGGTTTATTGATATGTGGGGGGTTGGCAGTTAGGGGGTTAATATTTTAATTATGTTATTTGCGGGTTAGGGGTTAATTACTTTTTTAATTTTGCGATGTGGGGGTTGACAGTTTCAGTGTTTGTTAAAACTTTGTGCGGGAGGTTATGTTTTTTTGTTATACTTCATGCGGGCAGTTACGTGTTTTTTATTTATTTCTTGTGGGCAGTTAGTTACGTGTTTTTTCTTTATTTTGTGCGGGCGGTTGCATGTTTTTTTTTTTTTTTTAAAGACTTCGGGTTTGCCTATACTGCATCCAGCTTAGCTGCAGCCAGGTGGATTCTTTTGGCTGCGTGCAAAGCCAACATTACTTTGAGGATGCGTGCATAACTGGCAACACCAATGGACGCGATACAAACATGATTATAGATTTATTTATTTGAATCACGAAAGAAAACAATTGGGTTCAGTGTCCCTTTAAGTGCTAGCTTTCTAAAAAAAATATTAAACTGCACTCAGCCATTTTTGGGGGCTAAAGTTGGCAGCTGTAGGGGGTTAGAAAAAAAACAGCATTGTAAAGTGCATTTACATTGCGGTCTATGGGAAATGTGTGTTCCCTGTAAATATACAGTATATGTATATGCTTATATACATATATAATTATGTGTTTATATGTGTGTATATACAAATATTAACAAGAATACTTAAAGAGAGAGAGAATAAGGAACTAAAGTAGCACTCATTCCTACCTTTCTAGTATAAACATAAAAGAAAACTTTAATTGTTACTTATTAAAATCAGAGAGTACTCTAACCCCAACACACAATATCCCTTGCCCGTAAGATACTGTGTGTAACTCCCCCGTTTCCTGGCCGATATCAGGAAGCGTCGGCTTCAGGTGACAGGAGTGACAAACACGGGTTTAAGTTACAACAAATGCGTTTCGGCTGTCACCCGGCCTTTCTCAATGTTAGCAATAGTGAAATTAGTGAAAAATGAACAAGTCGAAGCTTCCTGGTTAACTGCCTTATAACCGCCCACAGCTACTGAATTATCCAATCATAATAAGACCGGTATCACACACCCCCTTAAACCAAACAATGAGAGTGATGGCGTCAGTCCAACTCAGAGCTGATAGGCTAACCTTGCTATAGGGCTTTCTGTATGGTAGACACAGCGACACCTGTGCAAATCAATAACAAGAAAGCAAAAAAACAACAAACCAAATGCACGAGACAATCTGCTATAAGTATATGGCGGAGTAACCGACGAGTGCCGTGAGATGTAACTCACACATACCAGGATTCATATGAGGATGTTAATTCAGTGAGATATATTTAGTTTTAGTCCCATAGCTATGAATTACACCTAATATTAAATCCTTCAATATATAGACAGTTAGATTCGAGGCAAAAACTGGGTCAACTTTTATAGTAAAAATTAATGGAAATAAATACTGACACAGACTGATATTATGTTATGATAGCATCAGTGTGGTATACTAAACATGTAAGTCATATGAGAGGGTTACATGCTACTACAACATATGCATGTGCATTCAAATAAACAATGCCATAAGATAAACCTTCACACTGTATGGTTGGTTAAACAAGCGTTTAATTATGTATCCACCCAATGAGAATAATATCTTGTATATGGATTAAAACAATTACCATTTGATAAAAACCCTTTAGGTAGTAAGGTCAGTCAAATATTAACACTGACATTATAGTTAGTGGAGGGTTATTATTAAAGGCCCTCACAATGTTATCATCGTGGTATAACAACTGCATTACGGCATCATAATACAGCCTTATCAAGGGTTAATATTTGACTGACCTTACTACCTAAAGGGTTTTTATCATATGGTCTTTAAGTATTACTACTTTTTATAACAGTATATAAAATGTGCAATGATATTTATTTATATACATATTTGGCTCCAATAAGGAAATAATATTGTGTAATAGCCGACAACATACGTTACAGATATCTAATAACACGCATTCATGTTGTTTGAAGCTATATGTTATAAGTTGGAACTATACACATTTTTACTATATACTGAATTTTGGTGGTACTTACAATATACAATAGGTTCAAAGACCTCAGTACACACAGGGACTATAGAGTAATTGAGGGCTGGATTAGATCTGACCTAAAATCAGTAAAAACTGGAGACCTCTTATTGCCTAACCTCAATATCCCTCATTAGTATAAGTTGTATACAATATGGCCATCCTTATTGTATTATAGCAATTTTTTTAAACCATATACAAGATATTATTTTCATTGGGTGGATTGTAGTAACATGTAACCCTCTCATATGACTTACATGTTTAGTATACCACACTGATGCTATCATAACATAATGTCGGTCTGTGTCAGTATTTATTTATTTCCATTCATTTTTACTAAAAAAGTTGACCCAGTTTTTGCCTTGAATCTGTCTATATATTGAAGGATTTAATATTAGGTGTAATTCATAGCTATGGGATTAAAACTAAATGTATCTCACTGAATTAACATCCTCATATGAATCCTGGTATGTGTGAGTTACATCTCACGGCACTCGTCGGTTACTCCGACATATACTTATAGCAGATTGTCTTGTGCATTTGGTTTGTTGTTTTTTTGCTTTCTTGTTATTGATTTGCACAGGTGTCACTGTGTCTACCATACAGAAAGCCCTATAATAAGGTTAGCCTATCAGCTCTGAGTTGGACTAACGCCATCACTCTCATTGTTTGGTTTGAGGGGGTGTGTGATACCGGTCTTAGTGTGATTGGATAATTCAGTAGCTGTGGGCGTTTATAAGGCAGTTAACCAGGGAGCTTAGGCTTGTTAATTTTTCACTAATTTCACTATTGCTAACATTGAGAAAGGTCAGGTAACGGCCGAAACACAGCAGACACATTAGATCCCTAGCAGACACATCAGATCCCCAGGTAACGGCCGAAACACGTTTGTTGTAACTTAAAACCGTGTTTGTCACTCCTGTCACCTGAAGCTGACGCTTCCTGATATTGGCAAGGAAACAGGGGAGTGACACACAGTATCTTACGGGTAAGGAATATTGTGTGTTGGGTCAGAGTCCTCTCTGATTTTAATAAGTAACAATTAAAGTTTTCTTTTATGTTTATACTCGAAAGGTAGGAATGAGTGCTACTTTAGTTCCTTATTCTCTCTCTCTTTAAGTATTCCTGTTATATTTAAAGGGGCAGCTCCTTTATTCTCCTTATTACTATCGTAGTGACAGTAATTTATTTGTGTCCTATACACATATTAACACATAAATATATATGTTAATAGTCATATACATACAGTATATTGAATTTATTTAGATTTGAAGATATTCTTATTCTTTTTTTTAAATTGCAGGTATTATTCACATAATTTGTTGGGTATATTAACTTTAATGTATCTTGTGGATACCACCCTCTTCTCATAAAAACTTTTGAAGGGAGGACTGAGAACTTTTGGCTCGGGGACCAAGTACAACTCAGTGTCCCAGGTAAAACAAGGAAGCCTCCCTCTGAAATTTTTAATTTCTTAGATAACAAATATACGGCTAGATTAAGAGTTGTGCGTTAAGGTAAAAAAGCAGCGTTAACACGTCCTAACGCTGCTTTTTTAAGCCTGCTGCTATTATGAGTCTTGCAGGTGTAGGTGTACCGCACACTTTTTTGGCCTTACCGCTAATCAACTTATGTCAATTTCGTAAAGGCTTTTTTCTATGGGACTTCCATAGTGCTGGTATTACGAGTTTGTCCTGGGAGACCAAAAAGTGAGCGGTACAGCCTCTACCGACAAGATTTGTAACGCATTTTAAAGTCAGTAGTTATGAGTTTTACACTACAACGCTGTAGCATAAAACTCATAACTAAAGTGCTAAAAAGTACACTAACACCCATAAACTAACTATTAACCCCTAAACCGAGGCCCTTCCGCATCGCAAACACTATAATAAAATTTGTAACCCCTAATCTGCCGCTCCGGACATCGCCGCCACTATAATAAACATATTAACCCCTAAACCTCCACACTCCCGCCTCGCAAACACTAGTTAAATATTATTAATCCCTATTCTGCTGCCCCCAACATCGCCGCCACCTACATTATACTCATTAACCCCTAATCTTCTGCTCCGGACATCGCCGCCACCTACACTATATTTATTAACCCCTAATCTGCTGCCCCCAACATCCCCGACACCTACCTACATTTATTAACACCTAATCTGCCGTCCCCAATGTCGCCGCCACTATTCTAAATTTATTAACCCTTTAAACCTAAGTCTAACCCTAACACCCCCTAACAAATATAATTTAAATAAATCTAAATACAAATTACTATCATTACCTAAATTATTCCTATTTAAAACCAAATACCTATAAAATAAACCCTAAGATCCAGACGGCATCTTCTATCTTCATTCTTCCGATGCGGGGCGGCTCCATCTTCAAGACATCCAGCACCGAGCATCCTCTTCAATCAACGGATTCTTCGGAATGAATGTACCTTTAAGTGATGTCATCCAAGATGGCATCCCTTAGATTCAGCCAATCAGCCAATAGGATTGAGCTTGCATTCTATTGGCTGATTGGAACAGCCAGTAGAATGCCAGTTCAATCCTATTGGTTGATTGCATCAGCCAATAGGATTTTTTCTACCTTAATTCTGATTGGCTGATAGAATTCTATCAGCCAATCAGAATCTAAGGGACGCCATCTTGGATGACGTCACTTAAAGAAACATTAATTCTGAAGAAGCCGTCGATTGAAGAGGATGCTCCGTGCCGGATGTCTAGAAAATGGAGTCGCTCCACGTCTGAAGAATGAAAATAGAAGATGCCGTCTGGATGAAGACTTCTGCCCATCTGGAGGACCACTTCTGCCGGCTTCGTTGAGGACATCTTGCCGCTTGGATGAAGACTTCTCCCGGTAAGTGGATTTTGGGGGGTTAGTGTTAGGATTTTTTAAGGGTGTATTGGGTGGACTATTTTTTAGGTTAGGGCTTTGGGCAGCAATAGAGCTAAATGCTTAGATTAGGTGTAACTAGTTTAAAGACCTTGTAATTTGTTTTTTATTTTCTGTAATTTAGTGTTTGTTTGTTTTTGTAATTTAGCTAAGTTTATTTAATTTATTTAATTGTATTTAATGTAGGTAATTTATTTAATTGTAGTGTAGTGTAAGGTGTTATTGTAACTTAGGTTAGGTTTTATTTTACAGGTAAATTTGTATTTATTTTAGCTAGGTAGTTATTAAATAGTTAATAACTATTTAGTAACTATTCTACCTAGTTAAAATAAATACAAACTTGCCTGTAAAATAAAAATAAACCCTAAGCTAGCTACAATGTAACTATTAGTTATATTGTAGCTAGCATAGGGTTTATTTTACAGGTAAGTATTTAGTTTTAAATAGGAATAATTTAGGTAATGAAAGTAATTTGTATTTAGATTTATTTAAATTATATTTAAGTTAGGGGGTGTTAGGGTTATACTTAGGTTTAGAGGTTAATACATTTAGAATAGTGCCGGTGACATTGGGGGCGGAAGATTAGGGGTTAATAAATGTAGGTAGGTTGCGGTGACATTGGGGGAGGGAGATTAGGGTTTAATAAATATAATGTAGGTGTCGGCGATGTTGGGGGCAGCAGATTAGGGGTTAATAAGTATAATGTAGGTGGCGGCGATGTCCGAAGCGGCAGATTAGGGGTTAATAAGTATAATGCAGGTGTCGGCGATATCGGGGGCGGCAGATTAGGGGTTAATAAGTGTAAGATTAGGTGTGTTTAGACTCGCGGTTCATGTTAGGGTGTTAGGTGTAAACATAAAATGTGTTTCCCCATAGGAATCAATGGGACTGCGTTACTGAGCTTTACGCTGCTTTTTGGCAGGTGTTAGACTTTTTCTCAGCCGGCTCTCCCCATTGATGTCTATGGGGAAATCATGCACAAGCACGTATAACCAGCTCACCGCTCACTTAAGCAGCTCTGGAGTGCGTTATGGAGAGCAATTTTGCTCTACGCTCACTTATTGCCTGTTATCGCTGGGTTGATAAAAACCTGTAATACCAGCGCTGCAGGTAAGTGAGCAGTGACAATAAACTTCACGTTAGCACTGCACCCCTCATAACGCATAACTCGTAATCTAGGCGATAGTAAGCAAACACCTATGGCTAGATTTAGAGTTTTGTCGGTAACGACCCGCATAGCTAACGCTGGTTTTTTTTTTCCCGCTGGTATTTAGAGTTCACAGAATGGCTGCGTTAGGCTCCAAAAAAGGAGCGTAGAGCATAATTTACCGCCACTGCAACTCTCAATACCGGCGGCACTTACGGACGCGGCCAGCTTCAAAAACGTGCTCGTGCACGATTCCCCCCATAGGAAACAATGGGGCAGTTTGAGCTGAAAAAAACCTAACACCTGCAAAAAAGCAGCGTTCAGCTCCTAACACAGCCCCATTGTTTCCTATGGGAAAACACTTCCTATGTCTGCACCTAACACCCTAACATGTACCCCGAGTCTAAACACCCCTAACCTTACACTTATTAACCCCTAATCTGCCGCCCCTGCTATCGCTGACACCTGCATATTATTATTAACCCCTAATCTGCCGCTCCGTACACCGCCGCAACCTACATTATCCCTATGTACCCCTAATCTGCTGCCCCTAACACCGCCGACCCCAATATTATATTTATTAACCCCTAATCTGCCCCCCACAACGTCGCCGCCAGCTACCTACAATAATTAACCACTAATCTGCCGACCGGACCTCACCGCTACTCTAATAAATGTATTAACCCCTAAAGCTAACTCTAACCCGAACCATAACACCCCCCTAAGTTAAATATAATTTAAATCTAACAAAATAAATTAACTCTTATTAAATAAATTATTCCTATTTAAAGCTAAATACTTACCTGTAAAATAAACCCTAATATAGCTAAAATATAAATTATAATTATATTGTAGCTATTTTAGGATTAATATTTATTTTACAGGCAACTTTGTATTTATTTTAATCAGGTACAATAGCTATTAAATAGTTAATAACTATTTAATAGCTACCTAGTTAAAATAATTACAAAATTACCTGTAAAATAAATCCTAACCTAAGTTACAATTAAACCTAACACTACACTATCAATAAATTAATTAAATAAAATACCTACAATTATCTACAATTAAACCTAACACTACACTATCAATAAATTAATTACATAAAATATCTACAAATAAATACAATTAAATAAACTAACTAAAGTACAAAAAATAAAAAAAGCTAAGTTACAAAAAATAAAAAAAAATATTTACAAACATAATAAAAATATTACAACAATTTTAAACTAATTACACCTACTCTAAGCCCCGTAATAAAATAACAAAGCCCCCCAAAATAAAAAAATGCCCTACCCTATTCTAAAATTAAAATAGAAAAGCTCTTTTACCTTACCAGCCCTTAAAAGGGCCTTTTGCGGGGCATGCCCCAAAGAAATCAGGTCTTTTGCCTGTAAAAAAAAACACAATACCACCCCCCAACATTACAACCCACCACCCACATACCCCTAATCTAACCCAAACCCCCCTTAAATAAACCTAACACTAAGCCCCTGAAGATCTTCAAACCTTATGTTCACCACGCCGGGTATCACCGATCAGTCCAGAAGAGGCTATGAAGTCTTCATCCAAGCCCAAGCGGGGGCTGAAGACATCCATCATCGGGCTGAAGTCTTGATTCAAGCGGCGGCTGAAGAGGTCCATCATCGGGCAGAAGTCTTCATCCTATCCGAGCAGAAGAGGAGATCCGGACCGGTAGACATCTTTATCCAAGCGGCATCTTCTATCTTCTTCCATCCGATGACGAGCGGCTCCATCCTCAAGACCTCCCGCGCGGATCCATCCTCTTCTTCCGATGTCCTAACACAGAATGAAGGTTCTCCTACCTTAATTCCGATTGGCTGATAGAATCCTATCAGCCAATCGTAATTCGAGAGACGCCATCTTGGATGACGTCCCTTAAAGAAACCTTCATTCTGTGTTAGGACGTCGGAAGAAGAGAATGGATCCGCGCCGGAGGTCTTGAAGATGGAGCCGCTCTTCGTCGGATGGAAGAAGATAGAAGATGCCGCTTGGATGAAGATGTCTACCGGTCCGGATCTCCTCTTCTGCCCGGATAGGATGAAGACTTCTGCCGCTCCGGATGTCTTCTTTTGGTCCATCGGTGCCCGGCTGGGTGAACACGACTCAAGGTAGGGAGATCTTCAGGGGCTTAGTGTTAGGTTTATTTAAGGGGGGTTTGGGTTAGATTAGGGGTATGTGGGTGGTGGGTTGTAATGTTGGGGGGGTATTGTATGGGTTTTTTTTCAGGCAAAAGAGCAGAATTCTTTGGGGCATGCCCCGCAAAAGGCCATTTTAAGGGCTGGTAAGGTAAAAGAGCTTTTCTATTTTTATTTTAGAAAAGGGTAGGGCATTTTTTTTTATTTTGGGGGGCTTTGTTATTTTATTTGGGGGGCTTAGAGTAGGTGTAATTAGCTTAAAATTGTTGTAATATTTTTCTAATGTTTGTAAATATTTTTTTATTTTTTGTAACTTAGTTCTTTTTTATTTTTTGTACTTTAGTTAGTTTATTTAATTGTATTTATTTGTAGGTATTTGTATGTAATTAATTTATTGATAGTGTAGTGTTAGGTTTAATTGTAGATAATTGTAGGAATTTGTATGTAATTAATTTATTGATAGTGTAGTGTTAGGTTTAATTGTAACTTAGGCTAGGATTTATTTTACAGGTAATTTGTAATTATTTTAACTAGGTAGCTATTAAATAGTTCTTAACTATTTAATAGCTATTGTACCTGGTTAAAATAAATACAAAGTTGCCTGTAAAATAAATATAAATCCTAAGATAGCTACACTATAATTATTATTTATATTGTAGCTATATTAGGGTTTATTTTACAGGTAAGTATTTAGCTTTAAATAGGAATAATTTATTTAATAAGAGTTAATTTATTTCGTTAGATTTAAATTATATTTAATTTAGGGGGGTGTTAGTGTTAGGGTTAGACTTAGCTTTAGGGGTTAATAAATTTAATAGAGTAGCGGTGGGGTCCGGTAGGCAGATTAGGGGTTAATACTTGAAGTTAGGTGTCTGTGATGTTAGGGAGGGCAGATTAGGGGTTAATACTATTTATTATAGGGCTATTGAGGCGGTAGTGAGGCGGATTAGGGGTTAATAACTTTATTATAGTAGCAGTGAGGTCCGGTCGGCAGATTAAGGGTTAATAATTGTAGGTAGGTGGCGGTGACGTTGGGGGCGGCAGATTAGGGGTTAATAAATATTAGCTCTGATGAATACATGCTCTGATGAAGCGCATGTGCTCATGCGCGAAACGCGTTAGATGGAGCTCACCTAACTTGTTGTAAGCCTGCATTGCAATAAACTCCATTACTGACCTCAGGACTCAGCTTCCTTTTTCCTCATTTCGTTAATAAATATTATGTAGGGGTCGGCGGTGTTAGGGGCAGCAGATTAGGGGTACATAGGGATAACGTAGGTTGCGGCGGTGTGCGGTCGGCAGATTAGGGGTTAAAAAATGTAATAGAGTGGCGGTGATGTGGGGGGGCCTCGGTTTAGGGGTACATAGGTAGTTTATGGGTGTTAGTGTACTTTAGAGCACAGTAGTTAAGAGCTTTATGAACCGGCGTTAGCCCAGAAAACTCTTTACTCCTGGCTTTTTGCTGCGGCTGGTGTTTTGTCATTAGATTTCTAACGCTCATTTCAGCCACGACTCTAAATACCGGAGTTAGAAAGATCCCATTGAAAAGATAGGATACGCAAATGGCGTAGGGGGATCTGCGGTATGGAAAAGTCGCGGCTGGAAAGTGAGCGTTAGACCCTTTCCTGACTGACTCTAAATACCAGCGGTAGCCCAAAACCAGCGTTAGGAGCCACCTAACGCTGGTTTTGACGGCTAACGCCAAACTCTAAATCTAGGCGCTAGTAAATTATTATTATTATTATTACTATTATTTTTATAATTTATTTGTATTGCGCCACAAAATTCTGTAGCGCTGGGTACAGAGATAGGGGTATACAATGACAAGAGTTTGTGATTGAAAGGAGTAGTTGTTTCCCAGTCGGTGCATATACTGGTTGAGAGGGGTCCACGGCAGCAGCAGTAAGCTTGAAGGGCTGCAAAGACTATACTTTACACTGTATACACATGTACCTATTTTTATCTAATAAGTGCTATTTGTTTGTGCTATATACCTTTAAAGTCTAACACTACTTTGAATTTAGATTGTGCTTCCCATATTGTTTTCATAGTGCCTGTAACTAATAGTGTACACAGCACGCTTGTTGAACACGGCTGCAACTACTTTTGTATTAGTAAAAGTGTTGAAGGAATACCTTCACTAGGATAATTAGGAACACTCTGGAAAATTCGGAAAGCAGAAGACAGCTGGTGGGTCAGAATACCCATAACCATAGTGCTTGATATCCTTGACCAAGTGATTGTGATCATTCCAACTGGTAACGTGTGTAATTATACAATTAGCACATTTGCACAGTAACTAATTTTTATATGCATTTTATTGTAGCAAAATATTAAAGCTATCTTATGTTTAATTCTATTTTTCACTACTAAGTGTATTTCATTACTTTGGGTAATTGGCTACAATCATATCAGCGCTGCTTAGACGCTTTTTTCCTTTATTTCTTTAAGGATTTGTGATTAGTGACAGACTAAACAAATCTAGTACACGAGCCCTGCTCTGGAGATTACAGTCTACAGGTTGAGGGTGCAGAGACATAAGGTTTGAGGTAGCTTGTCACGTGGATTGTAGTTGCAGCAGTGAGTCAAGGCAGTTCAGGAATTATTTGGGTAGGATGAAAAACAGAGGAGAGATGATAATATATAGGTGGGTTTTCAAGGTACGTATGAAGCTATACAAGGTTGGAGACAGTCTTTTGGAGCGGGGTAGAAAGTTCCAGAGAACAGGAGCAGCAAATGAGAAGTCTTGGAGGCGGGAGAGGGAAATAGACATAAATGGTGTGGAGACGCATAGGTCAGAGGTTGAGTCATTAAAAAAGGAGCCAAAATATTTTGCGCATTGCGTGCAGTCATTCTTTTCCTGAAGACATAAATTAACTTTCCGTTAATGCGCCCATCCGAAGTTGGATTTCTCTAACATTGCGCCATATTTTAAATAGGAACATAACTCCAATTAGTCCTATACCTGGGCCAGCAATAAATATTACAAATAACAATATATTTATAAAGTGAAACACTTGGATTGTTTTAAAACTGGAAAAAAGTGCTCCAAAAACCAAACTTTCCTCTTTTACACCTAGTTGAGCTGGGCATAATTTTTTTCAATGTATCGACAGCTTCCAACAGTGTTTTAGTGGTTTGTGCTTTCATTGGAAACCTGGTGTAAAATGGCGCATAATGGCTTATAACACTTTATATGGGATACAATATTATTTTTGGAAGCCGGACCCTGGCTGCCAATATAGTGGTATAACTTGCCACTGGAAGCAGTCGATACATGAAATTGCTTCCGATAGCATATTTATCAATTTGCGTTCATGCACAAACCTAATTTCAGCTCAATAGAAAAAAGCCCATTGTTGGGAATGAGGCTGTTTGGTGCTTTATAGGTTAGGGTTAATATTTTGAATTGTATTCTGGAGTGTATGGGGAGCCAGTGTAGAGAATGGCAGAACAGAGCAGCTGATGTAGATCGCCAACTTAGCTAGATGAGTCTAGCTAAATCATACATAATAGATTAGAGGGGGGAGAGGTGGTGTTTGGAAAGGTCATTTAGAAATGGATTAGAGTTTTCAATGCGTGAAAAAATAAGGGAATCAATTAATTTTTTTGCTGTTTCTTGAGTAAGGAAAGGACAAAATCTGGAAATGTTACGTAGGTGTGCACGGCAGGATTTGGCGAGCATTTATATATGTAGAGTGAAGTCAAGCATGACACCAAGACTGCAGACCTGGGGTGAGGTGTTGAGAATAGAGTCTCCAACTGTAAGAGAAATGTCAGGTGTTGGATGTCTCAAAGAGGGGGGAATAAGAAGCAGCTCAGTTGGTAATCTGATTAAGTAAAGAGGGAGAGATATAAGGGGAGGAAAGATAGAATTGGGTATCATCAGCATATAAGTGGTATTGTAACCCAAGGGAGGATGTATAGAGAGAGAAAAGCAAGGGATCCAAGACAGAGCCTTGCGGGTACTCCAACTGAGAGAGGCAAAGGATTAGAAGGTATGCTGTTAAAGGAAACTGAAAACGAGTGGTTTCAGAGATATGAGTCAAACCAGGAGAGAGCTGTGTCTAAGGTGCCAAATGAATGTAGGATTTTTTAAGGGGAGAGGATACTCAACTGTGTTGAAAGCAGCAGATTAATCCAGAAGAATTAGTACCTTTGCGTTAGCTGATAGCAGATTATTTGTTACTTTAGTGAGAGTGGTTTCTATTGAGTGTTTAGGGCAGAAACCAGATAGTAGTGGATCAAGTAAGGCGTTAGTTGAGAGAAATTGAGTTAAAGCAAGGCTGTTTATTTATTTATATATATATATATATATATATATATATATACATACATACACACATATCTATCTATCTATCTATCTATCTAATCTATCTATCTCTATCTATATATATATAAATATATGTACAGTATATATACTGTGTATATATACAGTGCTGTGCAAAAGTCTTAGGACACCATTAGATTTTTTTAGAATGACCACATATAATTATTTCTCAGTCTTTTTTATTAGAATACAATCAGAAAATACAGGATATTTGTATGCAGTATTAAAAAAAACTGAAAAAAATCTGAAAAAAACAGCTTCTATAGGCTAAAGTGGCAAGTATTTAGTGTGTCCTCCCCTTGAGTAATAGCAGGAACCTGGCTCTCATAAACCTAAATGGAATGGAACCCTAATAAATGTCAATGCTAACGCCTGTATTTGTCCAGTTATTTCATGTCAAAATGACTGCTGTGACAAAGGTCTATTACACCAGGTTTCTGTAAGACATCCTTGAGCATTACATACACATGTGGTATGAGTTTAATTCATTGGAAGCTAGCTAATAAGACTAACTTTCAATCACATAATTCCATTCAAAATGCCAAAGATAACAGCATTTGAAAGACATAAAATCATACTTTTGCATCAGCAAGGCCACTTTCAAAGGGAAATACACAAACAAGCTGGATACTCAAGATGTGGTATTCAAGCTTTTATAAAGAAATTTGAAGAATCAGGAGAGGTGAAGGGCAAAAAAAAGGACTCTAAGGCTTAGAAAATTTTCAAAATCTGTACAGAAGTTTCTCAGAGTTTCTTCTTTGAGAGACCGGAAGAAGTACAGCAAGGACCTGGCTCAGTACCTGACAGCTTTATCAGGATGCCAAGTTGACCCTTCTTCAGTTCGAAGAAGTCTTTGTGGAAGGATAGCAGCCAAGAAACCCCTTTTTGCAAAGGGGATCAGGGTGAAAAGGCTAAGATATGCTAAAGCTCACAAAGATTGAAATGAAGAGTATTATGGATTGACAAATTCAAGTTTTAAAATTTTGTGTCCAATCTTCGACAATACGTGAGAAGAAGAGTTGGAGAGAGATGGAAGAATGAGTGCTTGTGGCCTTTATGAAACATGTTGGAGGGTCCTGATTTGGGTCTATATTTCTGCCAGTGGTGTTGGCGATATTGTCCGAATTGATGGGATCACGAATGCTGAAAAGTACAGACAGGTTTTAATTCATCATGCCATTCCTTCTGGAAAGGGCCTGATTGGGAATGGTTTTATTTTTCAGCATGATAACGATCCCAAGCACATTACCATTGCAGGGAAATCATATTTGGAGATAAAAACTGCTGATAAAACACTGACAGTCATGGACTGGCCTCCACAGAGACCTGAATATTATAGAGGCAGTATGGGGTCACCTGGGCAGAGAGAGAAATGAAAGACAACATAAATCTAAATAAGACCTCTGGGAAGTGCTGAAAGAAGCCTGGCATAATATACCAGAAGATTACTTCAGAAAATGTCAGGACAATCTCCCCAAAAGAGTTCAAGATGCGCCAAGGGAGAAACAACAAATCTTATGGTGGCCTAAGACTTTTGCAAAGTACTGTATATATTTATATATATGCGGTATATATACAGTATATTAGCCCTAATTTTTATGTAAGTTTTAAAAACATTTTTATTTATCAAATAAAATATTACATATACACAAAATTTCTAATGATGCATTAACCCATTACCCCATTACAGGCTAGATGACGAGTGGAAAATTAGCGCTCCCACTCACGCTTTAACTAGACTGAAGTTTTTGCGCACATCGGGATGCTCTCGTATCACATGTTTAAAGTTTGAACACTATTGTGAACATGTTAATAATTCCCCCATAGACTTCAATAGGGCATAAAAAGTAGGGGGGGAAAAGGAACACCCTTGCTCATGAGCTAACCCAATCTTGTTTACTCAAGTGTGCTATATATATAGGAATATCTATTTAAAAATAGTTAGAACATATTTCCCTATGTGAAGAACATTGGAATGTGAAATATTTACAGTAAATACACAGTTAAAGGGATATTAAACACAAATGTTTTCTTTTGTGATTCAGATAGAGCATGCAATTTACTAATTTACTCCTATTATCAATTTTCCTTCATTCATTGCTATCTTTATTTGAAAAGCAAGAATGCAAAGCTTGGAAGTCGGCCCATTTTTGGTTCAGCACCTGGGTTGCGCTTGCTGATTGGTGGCTAAATGTAGTCACCAATAAGCAAGCGCTATCCAGGGTGCTGAAAATTGGCCCACTATTAAGCTTTGCATTCCTGCTTTTCAAATAAAGATAGCAAGAGAACGAAGAAAAATTGATAATAGAAGTAAATTAGAAAGTTGCTTAAAATTGCATGTTCTATCTCAGGGGTGGCCAGACTTTTGTAATGCAAGGGCTACCTCTTATTTTATTCCAAGTGACGTGATCACATAACTAAAAAAAACACCAGTCGCTGCTGAAAATGGCATTTTTGCCTCAAATAGGACCTGCTGGCTGAAAATTGTATTTTTGCCAGAAATAATACAGCTTTAAAAATCAGCCGCGCTCTATAATAATAAATACAGCCATGCTTTTTACTTACTGCGAGAGTTCTCTCTTTACATCACGCTGGGACCGTCAAGCAACCTTATCTGTGTATGAATAAGTAGTCTCACAATCAAGACAGCTCAAGTCTAGGGCTAGCGGAGTAGTCAAGCCTGGAACACATGGGAAACCCATAGCCCAGGTACAAAGATGACAATTAACTATTCTCAGCCAATCATAGACAGACTCATTCTACAAAGTAATTTTATTGGCTGGACGCCATGTCAGGTTGATTAGGGGGCAGGTCCTGTTGGCTGCTCTCCATCCGTCCACTACTGGCTAAAGACTACTGAAAATAATTGGGACAGTGACAGCGGCAGGACCTGCAGACTCAGTACCACCTTACACAGCAACCAGAGACTGGTATAGCAACAACAGCACTGACCTGCACAACAAATTCTGGGGACAGAAAACTGCAGAAACTAGCACAAGTATAGCTAATATTAGTGTGTCACAGAAAGTATCAGAGAGCAGCATCAAAGACTGGTGCAGAGTAAGTAAAATAGCCTGAAGAGGAGTAACAGGCTGTGGGAAAAAACAACAACACCAGACCATTCACCCAGCAGAGCCTGGTGACAAGTAACAGAGGACAGAACTAGAAAGTAGCAGCAGAATATCAGACAGAGCAGAACCTGGAACTGCCAAACCCAGGGAAACCGAGCAACATCTCAGCCTGGCGCATGAAGAGTCTGTACTATGGACTGACCGCTCTTGAGACAAAAAGTAGGAGAGTTTGGGACAGGCAGTAACCCAAGCTGGGGCAGCGAGTTTAGCTACAGCCGTGTAGCGCATGCTGAAGTACACATACCGCCGTCATAGACTCATAGTCGATTTCAAAAGTCTGCATAAGTGAAACATTTCTCATACATCTCCTGTGGCGAGGCTCTTCACTCAGAATCTAGATGTGTGAGAAATGTTTCTCTTATTATGCAGACTTTTGAAATCTTCCAGGCGGTCACCTCATAATTCACTCGCTGTCCACTGGTAGACCGCGATCTATGTCTTGCCCACCCCTGCTCTATCTGAATCATGAATGAAAAAATTTTGGATTTAGTGTCCCTTTAAATACTAATATATGAAAATTGAAAAATATGATTTTGCATGTTTTCAGCTACTTGACAAGAAAGGGCTCCAATGCATTTATTTATATGTCTACACATGTATAGATATGTATTTATGTGTTCTATAAATACATATGTACACACATATAAATAGCGTAACAATTAACCAGAGCTCTAAAGTCGCACTAACCTGATGCACATTAAATTTCATTGTGCTAAAGTGAATGTATTTACTTTTAACAAGTAAAACAAGCGCTACCTCTGACGCGTGCAAAGAGCCACAATATACCCTTACGGCTCGCACACAACAGTTAGCACGCCATTCATAATCTAGCCCTTTACATTTTATTTTTCTAATTTATATTATTATGGAGATATACAGAGGTTAGCTTGGACTTTGCCCCATATATTTAAATGTATTAACCTTAACCTGAGGATGGGTGCAGCAAAAATTTTAATTATGACCTGGGAAAAATAGCAGCAATGTTGTACCAATATTTTTTTCCATATGTATGTTGATAAATAATTATGCAAAAGTATAATATAAATAATGTAAAAATATTTTTTGGCAGATTTCATGTAAGTCACTACTATAAACACTTCTGGGCTGTATATTTTGTGTGTGTATATGCTTGTGCTTATATGCGTGGGTGTGTCCATCTGTGTGTGTCTGTGTGTGTCTTTGTGTATATATGCTTGTGCATATATGTTGTGTGTTGGTATGTGTGTGTATATGCTAGTTTTTCTATGCATGTGTTGTATCTGTGTGTGTCTGTGTGTATATTATATATGCTTGTGTTTATACGTTGTGAGTGTATGTGTGTGTATATGCTTGTGTTTATATGCATGTGCATCTGTGTAGGTAAATGAATGTGTATATATGCATGTGTGTGTCAGTGTGTGTATATGCATGTGTGTGTGTCTGTGTGTATATGCTTGTGTATATATGCGTGTGTGTGTCTGTGTGTGTATATGCTTGTGTATATATGCGTGTGTGTGTCTGTGTGTGTATATGCTTGTGTATATATGCGTGTGTGTGTATATGCTTGTGTATATATGTGTGTGTGTGTGTGTCTCTGTGTGTATATGCTTGTGTATATATGCATGTGTGTGTCTGTGTGTGTATATGATTGTGTATATATGCGTGTGTGTCTGTGTGTGTATATGCTTGTGTATATATGCATGTGTGTGTGTGTCTCTGTGTGTATATGCTTGTGTATATATGCATATGTGTGTCTGTGTGTGTCTGTGTGTGTATATGCTTGTGTATATATGCGTGTGTGTCTGTGTGTGTATATGCTTGTGTATATATGCATGTTTCTGTGTGTCTCTGTGTGTATATGCTTGTGTATATATGCATGTGTGTGTGTCTCTGTGTGTATATGCTTGTGTATATATGCATGTGTGTGTGTGTCTCTGTGTGTATATGCTTGTGTATTTATGCATGTGTGTGTCTGTGTGTATATATGTTTGTGTGTGTATGCGTGTGTGGCTGTGTGTATGTATGTGTGCGTGTGTGTGTGTGTGTGTATATATGCATGTGTATGTGTATATGTATGGGTGGGCAAACCAGTGAAGCAAGAGAGATTTCTGAGCTGGACCTGTCTGTGATTGAACCAGTGCAGTATCAAATGGTCGGCTGCATCTTAAAGGCTCAAAGGAGGAGTGCACACACACTACTATACCCACCCGGCCCCTATTTCACCACTGATGGGCGCCCAGGGGGCAAATACCCCTCCCCCTTGCCCCCAGTCCAGTCAGCCATATTTTGCCCTATTTTGTATATAATTTAATCATATACGGTATGCGTAACTGGTGCTAATGGTTATGGGGATATAGAAGATTAGACAAAGGTATCAGCACTAGAGTATAAGGGTGAAACAGTGTCAGCTATACCCTGTGTATGGTCTTGTTTACAAACACATTAATCAGTAGCTGTACAAATATAGGCCTCTCGGTGGGAGTGCTGCTTTTCTTCCATTTCTTGTTTGCAAAGTTTGTTTTATGGTGTAACAAAAGGCTCCTCTACTCTTTGTTCAAGCACTCCAAGGATTTCAACTGAAGACATGATTGTTATTCCACTAATTAATTTATTGAAAAAAGTGTACCAATGACTGCATGTATTATTTCTGAGTAACCTTTTAAGATAAAGTGATCTGCATTTTCTGCAGATGCCTAAAATACAAATCACTTAGCATTCATTTGTTATGACTACATAAAAGGCAATTCCAGTAGTTTAGGAAAGTCCTTTATTGTATCTATTAGAAATGCTTAAAATCTCGAAAAAGAATCTGTGCTTTGTTAACCTATATGGTGAGATGCTTTTTAGTTCTTGAATTTTGAAGAGTAAAAGCAGAAAAATGTAAATTAAACCGCACCTTTTTGTTTATTTGATATTTCACATTTTGATTAAATAGCAGTTACAAGTAACAATTAATTATACCACTATAAATATATAATAATGAATTTATTATTATTATTTGATACAATTTGACATTTTAGTATGAAATGCCAGGAACAGGTGATGATTAATTACATCACCTTTAATATGTAAATGTTTAGTTCTTTCAGTAGCATCAATTACTCATCAAAATAAAAATATAGCCCTTAACCACTTCGATACGCATGACGAGGCGTTCTCGGAATTCACATTGACAAGCCCATCTAGTCATGCAGGGGGATCACTGATCAAACACTATTTTTGGCAAATCCCTCACTACAGGTGGTGACCTAGTGGATGACTCTCCCAGGCTTCATGGAAGTGCCGGTGATGTCACCACATATACACATGGTGACGCCACAAAGGGAGCAGAACTGGGAAGCTCAGTGTAGCTGCATGGGAGCTGGATGGGGGGAGGTTCTTCAATTCCCTCAATCTCAGCTCTCATAGCAGCTACAAATCTCCAAGACCCCTCATTTGAAAGAGAAGTAGCACACAACAGATTTTTTTTACAAATAAAGTAGAAAACAACACATGGGGATTTGCTTGGAAATGGCTCATAAGGGATAAACCTCCTATTACGAAATTTTGTTTACTAACATAACTTAACCAACTCTAAAATTAAAAAAAAAAAAATTTGGAAAAAAGATCACGGTCACATTTATTAAAACATAAAACTTTGTCAACTATTTAATAGTTTGTAAAAGTTCTAAATCCGTTGGTGGCACTTAAAAATCTAACTAATCCCTACCGACAGATGGTCAAGGCCCCTTTCGGATCTGCAGCATGGCACGGCTTGCTCGCGCTCATTGGCAGACAGAATGGATGTGTAATTAGAGATCTTCGACAAGCAATTCGTCAAGGAGGGGAACCCCTAGCCTGGCACCTAGTGGGCGTCACCCCTCCCCTTTCTCAAAGGCCATCATTCTTCATTCTAACTGCACGCTCCAGGGACATGACCGCCATGCTAGGGTATATAACCACCAACCCAGTAGAGTGACCCTTACCAACGTGCCATGCAACCCGCTGACCAAGGGTGAAGGTCTAAGTTAAAACCTGGGCTTAAAGAGCTAGTTCAATTAAACCTACTCATGCCAGGGTAAAGACCTAGCCAGTAAAGCACCCATTACGTCCTGCTGGTCTGGGAGTAGGAAGAGAGGCTGGAACTACTGCAACATGGGCCTATAAAGGTAAGCACACTCTCCGCTCCTCCAGTTGCAACAAAGTAACAAACATACACATAGCAAATTCCAGACTTCAAATCAGTTAGCCCTTCATTTTGTTACAGGCCCACTAGAGGGCCCTCCACGTTCATAAGGGCTAAACCTCCTATTACATAATTTTGTTTACTAACATAACTTAACCAACTCTAAAATTAAGACAGATACAACTGTTTGGGAAAAAAGACTGGTCACGGTCATGTTTATTAAAACATAAAACTTTGTCAAATATTTAATAGCTTAGGCAACTTTTCATAAATTTTGAACTCTGTAAAAGTTCTAAATCCATTGGCAGCACTTAAAAAACTAACTAACCCCTACCGACAGACGGTCAAGGCCCCTTTCGAATCTGCAGCCTGACACGGGTTGCTCACGCTCATTGGCAGACAGAATGGATGTGTTATTATAGATCTTCGGCCTGCAATTCATCAAGGAGGGGAACCCTTAGGCTGCCACCTAGTGGGCACCACCCCTCCCCTTTCTCAAAGGCCGTCACTCTTCAATCTGACTGCACGCTCCAGGGCCATGACTGACCGACACAAGAGGAAACTGAGTGTATCTCTTGCCGCCAACCTTAACTGACCTTATATAACAACTATAAGAAATTATTATTATTTTTTTTTTTTTTTTTAAACTTGAGCATTAATTTGTTAGAACTACATAAAAGGCAATTCCAGTACTTTAGGAAAGTCCTTTATTGTATTTATTAGAAATGATTAAAATCTCAGAAAAGAATCTGTGCTTTGTTAACCTACTGTATATGGTGAGATGCTTTTTAGTTCTTGAATTTTGAAGAGTAAAAGCAAAAAATGTAAATTAAACCGCATCTTTTTGTTTATTTGATATTTCACATTTTGATTAAATAGCAGTTACAAGTAACAATTAATTATACCACTATAAATATATAATAATGATTTTTATTATTATTATTTGATGCAATTTGACATTTTAGTATGAAATGCCAGGAACAGGTGATGATTAATTACATCACCTTTAATATGTAAATGTTTAGTTCTTTCAGTAGCATCAATTACTCATCAAAATAAAAATATAGCCCTTAACCACTTCGATACGCATGACGAGGCGTTCTCGGAATTCACATTGACAAGCCCATCTAGTCATGCAGGGGATCACTGATCAAACACTATTTTTGGAAAACCCCTCACTACAGGTGGTGACCTAGTGGATGACTCTCCCAGGCTTCATGGAAGTACCGGTGATGTCACCACATATACACATGGTGACGTCACAAAGAGAGCAGAACATGGAAGCTCAGTGTAGCGGCATGGGAGCTGGATGGGGGGAGGTTCTTCAATTCTCTCAATCTCAGCTCCCATAGCAGCTACAAACCTCCAAGACCCCTCATTTTAAAGTAGAAAACAACACATGGGGATTTGCTTGGAAATGGCTCATAAGAGCTAAACCTCCTATTACGTAATTTTGTTTACTAACATAACTTAACCAACTCTAAAATTAAAACACATAGAACTGTTTGGAAAAAAAGATCACGGTCACGTTTATTAAAACATAAAACTTTCTCAACTATTTAATAGTTTAGGCAACTTTTCATAAATTTTGAACTTTGTAAAAGTTCTAAATCCATTGGCGGCACTTAAAAAATTAACTAACCCCCTATAAAGCTGTGGTTTTACAAAGAGTATTGGAATGGCACGAATGCAAATACACTAAGGCTTGGGCCTCTATCGACTCTTACCTATTGGGCTCTCCTGCAATTGGCCCGTTATGCTGGATTAAACACACATGCAGACCCACGTTGGCTAGAACATCACTGTTATACTCTCACTTTTTTCGTACTTGGGACACGATAAGGGCTAAGACCAAGGGGATCTCCTCGTTTATTTCTCCTATGACACCAGTCCCAATAAATGCAGAATTTAGCAAGGGAATAATACCAGCTGAGCCGTGTATTATGGATGTTGGCCCCGACAATTCCGTTTACATGTCTGACAAGGGAAGGAATACTAAAACTGAGGTCACAGCTTACAGAGATTGCCGGAGGAGCTTTCTCTAGATGGTTAAAATACGCTCAGTTGACACACTTAATAGGGTCCTCTCCTCATAAACACTTGAGAGGCTTGACAAATCTCTTGAGAGGCTTGACAAATTTCGAGTGCCTTTGTCACGGAGGGGTGGTGCCCAGGGGGTCCTTATCAACAGCAAAAAAAATATTAGATGATGCACTCACATTAACACCTTCTTCATATGATTCACATTGGCAAATTGACTTGGGCCTCTCAATATCTAAAGAACAATGGGAAAATATATGCTATCACTCCTCTAAATCATCTTCCTCCCCCAGGATCCTGGAAATGAATCACAAAATTCTATTCCGGTGGTACCTTACCCCAGATAGGCTTAAACGCATATATCCTAATACCAACGCATCCTGCTGGATGGGGTGTGGGTCTCCTGGCACAATGGCCCATATTTGGTGGCACTGTCCGAAAACTACTTCCCTTCTGGGAAGATATCACTAATCGCTTGAGGGTTGTTATGGGGGAACAATTCAGTTTGTCCCCCGTTACAGCTCTCCTTAGCCATAAACCACGCAAAATTAAATGGAGACGTTTGCAATATAGCCTCAATAGTGCTAGGTTACTCATCGCCCGTAAATGGAAATCCCCTTCCGCCCCCACCTTACAGGAATGGATACATAACACATCTGAGCTCCTTGCAGTGGAGGAATACTCACATTTCAAAAATGGCAGTTTACCACTATTTCACAACGTTCAGTTTTATTGGCAAACGTTCCTTTATTCACCTACTAGACTAGTTTAGTACAAAAGTATAGTAAATCGTATGCCCCAATCGGATCAAACTCCCTCCCTCCCCTTTTTCTTTCTTCCTTCCTTCCCTCCATCCCCTTCTCTTTCCCCCCCCCCCACCCCCCAGCTGGAATGGCTTAAAGTTTGAAATCTTTTTGTTATTTAAACGGTATGATGCACATGCCTATGTATGAAGATCTTCAGCTTCTATATAAGTAGACATACTTATGGTTTTTATGCTGGCTCTTGTGGAGAAAACTCTTGACACGTTATTTACATCTCTTTTCTTTTGATGAGCTACCTCGATTGGACAATGTGACTGGACAAATGTGAACTAAAGAGGTCAGCCTAAATTTCTACGTCTCTGGAGTTTTAAGGAGCCCTTCTCAGGTTGTCTCTCTACTTGCTCACTCATTAGGTCTGATAAATTTAATTGATGAATGGATACCCATTTATATTTGACCAATGTTTGGCATATTGTATTGTGATTGTTTTCTTCAAGTAAACTTTATTTAAAAAATAAATAACTAACCCCTACCGACAGATGGTCAAGGCCCCTTTTGGATCTTCAGAGTGGCTTGGCTTGCTCACGCTCATTGGCAGACAGAATCGGTGTGTAATTAGAGATCTTCGACAAGCAATTCGTCAAGGAGGGGAACCCCTAGGCTGGCACCTAGTGGGCGTCACCCCTCCCCTTTCTCAAAGTCCTTCACTCTTCATTCTGACTGCACGCTCCAGGGCCATGACCGCCAAGCTAGGGTATATAACCACCAACCCAGAAGAGTGACCCTTACCAACGTGCCATGCAACCTGCTGTCCAAGGGTGGAGGTCTAAGTTAAAACCTGGGCTTAAAGAGCAAGTTCAATTAAACTTACTCACACCAGGGTAAAGACCTAACCAGTAAAGCACCCATTACGTCCTGCCGCCAACATCTGCTTCTCCAGGGGATGGGTGGGCAGGAAAAAATCCTCTTAAAATCTGGAAGCAGGAAGAGAGGCAGACAGAATGGATGTGTTATTATAGATCCTCGGCCAGCAATTCATCAAGGAGGGGAACCCCTAGGCTGGCACCTAGTGGGCATCACCCCTTCCCTTTCTCAAAGGCCATCACTCTTCAATCTGACTGCATGCTCCAGGGCCATGACCCACCGCCACAAGAGGAAACTGAGTGTAACTCTTGCTGCCAGCCTTAACTGACCTTATATATATAACAATTATAAGAAATTTTTTTTTTTTTTTTTTTTTTTTTTAAATTTGAGCTAATATCTAGCCCCTCGTCTGTCAAGTGAACACCGTCCGTGCGATATAAGGCCTTTTTGTCAGCTGTAATGCTATCATGCCTAATGACAAATCCAGACAAGGCCATGACCGCTCTTCCCACCTACCTGTTCACTTTTTTGCGCACATTATACACTGCCCTTTGTGACACCATATACCTCCAATGCAGTCATGCGACCACATTGGACCACCCAACTCTTACTCTCTGCAGCCAAGCACACAGCCACTTGATATCTGAGACCATTCTTTTTATAAGGTCTAAAGCAGGGAGGTAACCCATATCATTGCCCCCTAGGTGAATAACTATAATGTGCGGAAGTCCCCACCTCCTATGGGCATCCTGCAGGAGTGAAGGCAATTCTTTCCAGGTTAGGTCCCTGCGGCCCAGCCAACAAACGCTAGCCTTAGTAGCTGGAAGGCTGAAATGCTGCCCATCTGGTCACTGTATGGCCCAATGCACAAACAAGTGCTCCACAATCCATACGCGAACCGGTGAAGAGCCCTTACCTAGAACAACATCATGTAAATACTCTCAGCTTGGGACCGTCAACAGTAAAGAACCGAGCAACAATAAACTGACTAACACATAGAACAAATTAGCCTAGAAGGGGCTCAGCTATCTGACATCAAAGGTCTAATGAACAGTTTATATCGCCCTGACCTCCAACGTCCTAACCGCTTGGTTTCCCCAACTGAAGAACCCTTTGACGCAGCCCTAGTAGCCGCTCGCATTCTAAATGAGTGAGGAACAACTCGTGATGTATCTAACCCGCATGCCGCCGCTGCTAGTGACAGTACCTTTTTTAATTGAAATACCGATAATGCAGTAGCATCTTCATGGATGAAGAGCTCTTTCTGCCCTGCTGGCCTGATCTTTAAATAGCTTTCCAACCAGCTTTTACCAACTGGGCAACACTCAGGTAGCTCATGTCTGCCAAATGGAAGCCAAGCACCTTTTCCTTCCTGGTCCGTTTTTGACCTAGGTATGAACAATAACATCCCCTCTTTAGCGGATCTTAAGTGTTCTAATTAAATACCTCCCTTTCTTCCTAATCTAGCTGAAGCCACCAATTCCCCTACTCTCAGTGCTCCAGCCAAAGCAATGGAGAAAGCTGCCATGAATAGAGTCACCTCGTACGTAGAAGCACAAATACCATCTAGCGATCTCACCAGCTCCTTTAAGCGGAGAGGGGTAATGGGTTCTCCTTGGTCCTGTGACTTAATTTCAGTCCTTCCCCAGCCCTTCAATACCTGTCTCACTAAGAAGGAATTAGAAAATTCTGGAATACTGAGCATCTTGCTGAAGAACGCAACTGCCGAAAGCCTGCTTTGTGCCACTATTCTGGAGACCCCTAATTGTTACAGTCATGACAGCCATTCCAACACCTGTACTTCTTATGTCTGCTGCATGATGAACCCCCTGTTTTTGCAGAATGCCTCCCATCCCTTCCAATGTGACTCGTAAGCCTTCGAAGTCTTGGGCGCCAGTGAAGCCCATACTAATGGTATAATGGATGCCCCGAGACTGCCAACTGCCAAAGAAATGAGGTGCAAAGGGAGCAGTCTAAAGGCCGATTTTATGTCCAGCTTGGCCAGTAGCGCCCCTTCCCCTGCCTCCTTCACCAATGCTATTGCTTCATCAAAGGACTACTAGTGGACTGAGCATAGCGATGGGTCTATTGCATCATTAACTGATGCCCCCTATGGGTATGACAGGTGATGTATCAGCCTGTATTCGCCCGTGTCATTTTTGGGGACCACCCGTAACGGTGACACCCCCGACTGGGAATGGTTCTTCCTGAAATGGTCCTAAAATCTTTCCCAGAGCCACTTCCATTTTAACTTTGCACTTAACACCTTAGAGAATTCGTACGCCGACTTAAGGTTATGGTGGACCTCATACCCCCTCACTGAGCAATGTACAGGAATCCAAAACCCCTCGAGCAACCCTGCCCATAGTACCCCAGCAGCCCCCTTGTCAGGGTAGTGTGCCAACCACGGGAGCATGACTTCAGAATTAAGAGGCGTTGAGGCCCTTGATACCAGGCCCGCCCTCGCTCCAGTTTTGTCTGTCCACAGTTCTCTTTTCTTGTTGCAATCTGCCTCTGGGTGTGGGCCACTACAGTATTTACAGATGTGCCGAAAGGAGCAGCTCGCTCCATGGTCACACTGTTTGTCCTGATATTTCCAGCATTCCCTGCCCCGCCTCTTCGGTTGAGGAAAGGAGCAAGAAGGCCCAGTCCTAGCACCAGCGGGGGGAGATAGCGAATGTTCCAAACCCAGCTTAGACCACAGGTGTATATCATGTGTGCCAAAGTGGAGTAATGGGTTCTCCACCATTTTTCTACGGAAGGCCATGTCATAGTCCTGCCATGCGTCCTCTTAGAACCTCTTGTGTATGTTGTCAATAGTGTCAGCATACTTATAAAGGTTATGCTCTTGTGCCAGTCATTTGTCAACATAAAATGCTGCTAAGACCCTAAAACACTGCTGCCAATCCTTGTATGTCTTGGGCCTCTATTCCCTTTTAGTGCCGGTGCCATCCTCAGCCCTCTCTTTATTTTTATAAGCTTCTTCCTAGAGTTCGAAGATGTTGACATAACGCCCCTCCTGTATCTTTTTTATGACCATAGTTTTTAAATGAAGAACTCACAAGAAGATATGCGATCCACGCCGGATGAATTAAAACCCCGATTTTATTCATATCATTAAAACAAAAGGAAGATTTGCAGCATGCAGAGTGAGTGCAGCACTTGGCTTACGCGTTTCGGTTGACAAGCCGTAATCATAGCCTATAGTGCTGTGTTCACCTCTGCTTTTTAAGAACATGAGGAAAAGCCCATTGGCTCAAAATCAATTACATATTTAAAAACACTTGTGCGCTACTCTGTTAACTATTTATCGCCTGACAGCAAAAGAACAAGGGGGGCAAAACAAATACCCATAATGAGACAAATACCAAAAATGAATATAAATACAGATACAATTACATAGAGGGATAAACCATACCTGATACCCTTATCAAATCCATTCGAAAATGGAAAAGATAAATAATATAAATCTCTTGTTTTTGTATTCATATGAAAAAATATATATGTGGATTTTAAATTGTGAGAAAACCCTGCAATAAAATTAGAATTTGATTCTGGGAATATACTTGGTGTTTTAGTAAGGGGAATATAAATGATACTATCCTCATGAAAACTATACATGTAGTGGGTCATGTTGGGTATGAAGTGTATAACAAAAAGGACACTGAGTTATTTACCCTAATTTGTGACTTTATATGTCCCCAAGGACCAATGACAATATTAGCTGCAATCAACATCCCTGATAAACAGTTTCTCCTAATTAGTATAATACAATAACTGTAAAATTTGTGAACCTAAAATTAATATCAGTATCAGTATTGCTAATATGCCTGATGGTTTATCATAAAGCCTTAACTATATGTAAGATTCACTATTACTCCCAGTAATTTATCATGTCAAATTTGGAATTTAGTCCCTTAGTGGAGTGGATGCCTTGCCCAAACTTATAGTGGAGAGATGTTCCCTAATTCTTGAATTCATGTCTCCTGACGTGATGCCAATGTATTGTTTTTTACACTGTGTGCATGTAATCAGGTATATAACATAACTAGTTCTGCAATTCAAGCATGAGCGTATGTCATACTTGGTACCATTCACCATTGACTCAAAGTCTTTGGTGATCTGGACAAATTCACATGGGCGACAATGATGGCTCCCACATTTGTACATACCCACTTGTGTGAGCCAAGAGCTATTTGTATTGAGAGGCTTTTTCAATTGTGTTGATGCCAATAGTGAACCAAGGGTCTTACTTTTTTTGTAAGAACATCTGATTCCTGTATCCACAACCTTCTTTAGCTAATCATCAGCTGCCAAAAGTGAGAAATTCTTTCTCACTATCTTGCAGATCTCATGGTATTGGGAACTAAACTCAGTGACAGTTCACTTTGTCTGACTTGTTGTTCATTGTTCATGCCTGTCCTTTTATCTACTTTTAGCAATTGGGCCCTTGGTATTGACTGACCTTTGCCCACTAAACCTAGTTCTTTCTCATTCTCTGAGTCCGACCCACTAGATGATGAGCTCCTCTGTCAGCGTGTGTGTATGTGTTAGGTCATAACTCACCGATCGGTGCATCCTGGGTCGCTGCTTTTGAAGTGGAAGGCACCTCCTCTGACGCAGCTGTGATTCCTGATGTTTGCTGTGCGCTCCCTCCTAACTGCGTGCTTTGTCCTGGCATGCTGGCACCTGAAGTCTCACTGGCAACACCCTGTTGAGCAATAAAAAGATGGAGAGTACTCTGGGAAGAGGACAGTCAACCAAGAGGGCCCACCTCCTTGCTTAGCCCTGCCCCATACTGTCACTCATATCCAATGCTGCTGCCATTAATCTGTACCAATCTGCATTCACACCAGGCCCATGTAGGCCCCACACACCCAATTGACCTGTACCCTGAGACCCTGAGCTTTCTAATGAGCCAAGCGCACCTCCTCCCTGCATACCAGACAAGTTCACACCACTCATGAATCCTCTCAAATGAGTATCTGAAAACTGTGATTCTAGCCCAATATTGCCAAAGTGCTACCTGTTAATTGTTCTGCATATAGCAGCTCATTCCCAGTACACCTGTCTCTGTATTCCAACATTCTCACACCATCTGCTGCATATGGTGCTGCACCCATTCCTGTATTTGCTGTGGTTCTGCCCCTTTTCAAGCTAAACGCTGTGTTCCTGCAGCCTACGCTGGTTCCCACCCCTCCCCCCGGAGTCTCCCCAACTTACTAGGGACTCCCTGAGGAGAATTAGGCCTGCTCCGGTTCCTCCATCTCCCTTGCGTGGGGCCGGGATCACCTCCACTTTCTGAATCCGACGGAGATGATGCGCATGCTGCATCACGTGTGGGGACGGAGCCTGATGTAATGACATCACTGCTGTCCGCACCGTGGCCCGCAAGGCCTACCGCCTCCCCTTAATTCCTGGAGCCGTCCGGACCTGCCGCAGTCCCTGTAGGAGCGATGACCGCTGCCAGGGACTGGGACAAGGCCAGCACAGCCGCCAGGGCAGCCGGGGGCAAAGACGGCAAGGCCTGTGAGGCACCAGTGGACGCAATGAGGTTTGGGGATAACTGGGCCACCATAATGGTAGGGTTTGACTGGGCCCCATATTGTGCCATGAGGGTAGGGGATAACTGGGCTATGTCTTGCTCTAAGCTGGCCTAAGTACCAAGCCCAATCTGAGCAAGGGACTGCATTAGACTAGAATGGGCCTGTTCTGCAACCACCTCCCCCAGTACCAGGGGGGCAGCCGTTACTGTGTGTGGAGTACTACATGTTCCCTTAGCAGTTTTTCTAGGCCTGGAAATGTGCCATACAGGGGAGCGGGGTTGAGGGGTGGGTGGTACAAACTCATTGCTGTCTGTACTTCCTACGCTTTCCCTTGCAGGCCCTCTCCTCCTGGTGGAACCTTCATCCTCCTTCCTGTACCACCTGGGGGCACAGAATTTCACCTAGCACGATCCATGCTGCAATCCTGATTTCAAAACAATCTCTCGGCACGAGCAAAAAATCCTCTTGAAGTCTGGAAGCAGGAAAAGATGCTGGAACTACGGCAACATGGACCTATAAAGGTAAGCACACTCTCCGCCCCTCCAGTTGCACAAAGTAACAAACATACACATAGCAAACTCCAGACTTCAACTCAGTTAGCCCTTAATTTTGTTACAGGCCCACTAGAGGGCCCTCCACTTTCATTATATGTGCAATTAAACAATCTTGTATGTGTAGAAACCCCTAATAAAGTTTATTTTCTAGAAGACAAGTCCCTCTCAAAAAAATATCTCAATTTTGTCTGTATAATCACCAGGTGATCACTGTAGTAACAGTAAACAGCTTGCAAGAAAAAAAGTGATTTTATTTCTGTAGTGAACCATGGTACCTCTCTAATCTATATTATAACCCGAGAAGCTTGTATGGGCTCCTAAAATGACAATTTAGTAAGTTGATCAAAGTAACAGCAGTAGTCATTTGGCTACTCTCAGTATTATTTACTAAAATCTAAGAAACAATAATACATTTTGTTTACAGTCAGACAGATTACGAGTTTTGCGTTAGGATTTATGCGGTGCTAACGAGCAGTTTTCTCTCACCGCTCACTTACCTGCAGCGCTGGTATTATGGGTTTTTACAAACCCGGCGTTAAAAGGCATGAAGTGAGAGTTGAGCAAAATGGTGCTCCTTACCGCACTTCAATACCAGTGCTGCTTAAGTCAGCGGTGAGCTGGTTGTACGTGCTCATGCACGATTTCCCCATAGGAATCAATGGGGAGAGGCGGCTGAGAAAAAGTCTAACACCTGCAAAAAAGCAGCGTAAAACTCAGTAACACAGCCCCATTTTATGTTTACACCTAACACCCTAACATGAACCCAGAGTCTAAACACCCCTAATCTTACATTTATTAACCCCTAATCTGCCGCCCCCAACATCACCACCACCTGCATTATACTTATTAACCCCTAATCTGCCGCTCCAGACACCGCCGCCACCTACATTATACTTATTAACCCGTAATCTGCTGCCCCCAACATCGCCGACACCTACATTTTTTTATTAACCCCTAATCTGCCACCCCCGACATCGTGGCCACCTACATTATACTTATTAACCCCTAATCTACCGCTCCGGACATCGCCGCCACTATAATAAACATATTAACCCCTAAAACTGTGATATACCTTTAAGGTATATCACCTGTTTGGCCTCTAACCCTATAAAAGGCTTCCTGTTCCTGTATCTCATTGCCTGAATATTGAAGGACATACACTGCTGTGAATCTGAGTTTCTAAATTGCTCTGATTGTTCTGCAGTGTTTCAAACTTTCTACTACAAGTTTTGTTACTTAGTTCTAATTATTATTTTGCTAAGCAATAACTTTACTTATTTCTTTTGCATTATTGGGCAAACCTCTTCACAGCCTTTTCCCAGGAAACTTTCATTTGAAACTACCGTTACGCTGACAGGAGTCAGCTGTCTGCAGAATCTCTCAGCAAGGACACAGCGTTTGCAGGACCGGAAGTCAGTCACGCACATACCCGCTGCTGTGTAAACGCTGCTGTGTAAACGCTGAACACGCCGAGGAGGCCAGGTATCATAGTGTTTACCACTTCAAGCGTATTATTTATCTCATCAACTTGTGTTGATTTCTTAGCTCATGCATTAAATGAAGTCAAAGCTGAAAACACAGCTATCAGAACCTTGATAAAGGATTCATTAACCCCTAAGGAACCACAGCTTCCTGAGCCACACATACAAACACCTACACCCTTCTCAGGGAAAAGGTCAGAGTTCCGTGATTTTAAGAATGCATGCTTTCTCTTATTTTCTATGAAACCACGTACCTATCCTACAGATAGAATAAGAGTCTGCACAACTATCTCTTATTTGATTGGTGAACCGCGGACTTGGGCCAATAGATTTTTTGAGAACAATGACCCAATATTAGATTCACTTCAAGAATTCTTTTCTGCTTTAGCTAGTTTATATGAGGACTCAAACAGTCAACTAAATGCAGAGACAAAATTAAGAGCCCTCAAACAAGGGAAAAGAACAGTGGAAGAATACACCACTGACTTCCAAATGTGGGCTTCTGAATCTCTTTGGAATGAGATCAGTCTGAAAAATCAATTTAGGTTGGGACTCTCAGAGGCTCTAAAAGATGAGCTATCTCGTCTGGAAATGCCTGAGACACTTGCATCATTGATTAAACTCAGTACAACACTTGACCGCAGACTGAGGGAAAGAAAGGCCGAAAAGGGTTACTATGATCCTACCCCCAGACGCATGATTCAAACTACCCAAGGTCACGATAGAAACCAATCCACACCCATGGAAATAGGTACTATCAAGGGACCACTATCTGCAGAGGAAAAGACCAGGAGGAGATTGGCGAATCTTTGCCTCTACTGTGCTCACAAAGAGCACACAGTATCCTCATGCCCACTATTGGCCAAACAAAAGAAGGGTAAGATTAAGACCACTATATTTGTGTGTAAAACAAAAACAGCTACTCCAAACCAACTCACATTATCCATTTCTTTACAGTGGGATCAAACACATACCCAGACTGACGCCTTAATAGATTCCGGAGCATCTGGGATATATATAGATGCTGATTATGTATATAGAAATAAAATTCCTATTGTGTGTAAAAAGCAACCAGTCTTTGTCAAATTAATTGATGGTTCTTTAATACAAAAAGGGCCTATAACCCATCACACCATTCCTTTACTGACAACAACACTAGATGGACATACCGAATATTTAGTCTATGATATAATTCCTATTGATAGGCATGAAATAATTCTAGGGTACTCATGGTTGAATACACATAATCCAAACATAGATTGGTCTCATAACTCCATTTTTTTAACTTCGGATTACTGTACTAAAACTTGTTTTCCACATTGTTCAATATCCAGCCTGGAGACTGGTTTACCATTGGCATATTCTGATTTGGTAGATGTGTTCGATCTCAAAGAAGCGGACAGTTTACCACCTCATAGGCCCTTTGACTGTCCGATAGATATAATTCCTGGTTCACAAATCCCATATGGGAAAATCTACCCATTATCTCAAACCGAACTCGAACACTTACGCACATATCTAGATGATAACCTCAAAAAAGGTTTTATCTCACATTCCACATCTCCAGCAGCAGCTGGAATCTTTTTTGTAAAAAATAAGGACCACTCACTACGACCCATAATAGATTATAGAGGCCTCAACGCAATTACCATAAAAAATCGTTACTCACTACCCTTGATACCAGAATTGATAGAAAGATTGACAAATGCAACAATTTATACCAAACTAGATCTTAAAGGAGCTTATAACTTAATTCGCATCAAAAAAGGGCATGAATGGAAAACAGCCTTCAGGACACGCTATGGCTTATTCCAATACAACGTGATGCCATTTGGTTTAACTAATGCCCCAGCGACTTTTCAATATTTTATTAATGAAATATTCCACGATCTCATAGACATATGCGTCATCATCTATCTAGATGATATTCTGGTATATTCCAAATCCCTTAAAGAACATGAAAAACATGTAAGATGGGTCCTGACACGGCTACGAGAGCACCGACTGTTCGCAAAGATGGAAAAATGTAATTTCCATGTTCAACAAATAAAATTTCTTGGATATATCATTTCACCTAATACAATCCAAATGGACCCAGACAAGATCATTGCAATAACTAATTGGCCACAACCTAAAACCCTGAGAGCACTCCAGAGGTTTCTGGGATTCTCCAATTTTTACAGAAAATTTATAAATAAATTTTCAGACATTGTGAAGCCACTCACATTACTTACTAGAAAGAACTGTAACTACAAATGGAATGACGAGGCTCAAAAAGCATTTCTTACTCTAAAACATTTATTCACAGTAGCACCTGTGTTAACCCTGCCTGATTATACTTCACAGTTCATTCTAGAAGTAGATGCTTCTAATTATGGACTAGGAGCCGTCTTATCCCAGAAGGATAAAACTACTCAGGAATTACATCCAATAGAGTTCTACTCCAGATCTTTGCTCCCAGCTGAACTAAACTATAATGTGGGAGATAAAGAACTTTTAGCGATTAAAGCTGCTTTAGAGCATTGGAGGCACCTTTTAGAAGGATCTCCAGAACCTTTCCTGATATACACTGACCATAAGAACTTAGAATACTTGCGGAAAAACAAGACTCTCTCGGCCCGACAAGTTCGCTGGTCTTTATTCTTAGACCGTTTCAATTTTTTAATCACCTACAGACCTGGAAACATTAATACTAAAGCTGATGCACTATCTCGAATACCGAATGTCAATTCGAGTCTGGATACCCTCAATCCGATTATTCCTCAAGAAAAATTCTTGGGATCCCTAACCTCTCTTGAAAGTGAGATCTTATCTGAACTCCATAAAGAAACAGAGCTACCTAGTGACTGTGAGAAAGACGAAGTCACTGGACTTTACCTTCACAACAAGAAAATCTATGTTCCCAAAACACTCAGAGAAGTCATTCTACATCATCATCACGACAATGTTTTAGCAGGACATAAAGGCATACAAAAAAACCACAGAGCTAATTAAACGCTACTTCTGGTGGCCTCAAATGGAACTTTCTATAATCTCCTATATAAAAAAATGTGATATATGTGCAAGAAACAAAGTTATACACAAAAAAACAATTGGATATCTCTCACCACTACCAATACCGTCTATGCCATGGTCCACCATCTCCATGGATTTCATAGTAGATCTACCCTCATCTCAACACTTTACCACAATTTTAGTAGTTGTTGATCACTTAACAAAACTTGCACATTTCATCCCTCTCAAGAATCTACCTACTGCTATGACTACAGCTAGAGTATTTTTGGAACACATAGTACGCTTACATGGCATTCCCACTACCATCATTTCTGATCGGGGTACACAGTTTACCTCAGCTCTCTGGAAATCACTTTGTAAACTCCTACAAATAGAGACTAGGTACTCAACTTCATTCCACCCTCAGACCAACGGGTTGACTGAACGCCTAAACCAGACTTTAGAGCAGTTCCTAAGATGTTACATAACCCACTTACAGGACGATTGGATTGAATACCTACCTATGGCAGAATTCTCTTATAACAATTCAATATCAACATCCACGAAGATGACTCCATTCTTTGCCACTTATGGATATAATCCATCCACTATAGCCATATTGCATGCCCCGGTCTCTTGTCCAAGTATTACTGATTTCACCTCAACACTAAAAGACAGACTAGAGATACTCAAACTTCACTTAAGTGAGGCTAAAGACCGTCAGAAAAAATACTATCATCATTCACCAACACCTCTCTACAAAATAGGTGACTTAGTACTACTCTCTACCAAACATCTGAAGCTTCAGCTCCCCAGCAAGAAATTAGCTAATCAATATATCGGACCGTACCCCATTATCTCCATAGTGAATCCGAATGCTGTAAAGTTGAAATTACCCATTGATTGTAGGTTGCACCCTGTATTCCACGTCTCCCTACTTAAACCTTATGACTCCCTTCATCAATCATCTCCTCTCCCTCCTGTTTTGCTTCAGGATGGCCCGGAGTATGAGGTGGAGCGAATTCTTGACTCCAGGGTACGGAGACGTTCTCTCCAGTATTTGGTTAAGTGGAAAGGTTATGGAATGGAGGAAAACTCCTGGGTTTCTCACTTGGACGTTCATGCTCCTTCTCTTCAATCTGCCTTCCACAGACGTTACCCCAATAAACCTTCCTGATTTGAATTGGGGGGCCTTGAAGAGGGGGGTATGTGATATACCTTTAAGGTATATCACCTGTTTGGCCTCTAACCCTATAAAAGGCTTCCTGTTCCTGTATCTCATTGCCTGAATATTGAAGGACATACACTGCTGTGAATCTGAGTTTCTAAATTGCTCTGATTGTTCTGCAGTGTTTCAAACTTTCTACTACAAGTTTTGTTACTTAGTTCTAATTATTATTTTGCTAAGCAATAACGTTACTTATTTCTTTTGCATTATTGGGCAAACCTCTTCACAGCCTTTTCCCAGGAAACTTTCATTTGAAACTACCGTTACGCTGACAGGAGTCAGCTGTCTGCAGAATCTCTCAGCAAGGACACAGCGTTTGCAGGACCGGAAGTCAGTCACGCACATACCCGCTGCTGTGTAAACGCTGAACACGCCGAGGAGGTCAGGTATCATAGTGTTTACCACTTCAAGCGTATTATTTATCTCATCAACTTGTGTATATACAAAACCTTGTATCAACTTTTGCCAATACAAATACCGGAACTCATTCTATGACTGTTTACCTAAACTTTACCTCATTATTGCTCATTGTTGGATTCCTCTCAATAACTGTGAGCTTCTGTGAGTGTATGTATTGTACGGGTGTGTGTGTGTGAAGACAGAAAGACTCAAACAGATTATACCTCATCATTTGTGTAAGGATTTTTACTGCTTCTATTTCCAATTCAAACTACCAATCTCCTTGCTAAGCTACTCATATCAGAGTCAAGCCCACGCTGAGAGAAACATCTTTAAGCATAAAATCTGCTCTCATTTATACTGAAATTACTTAACATCAAAACTAGCTCACTGTGTTGTTACCTAGAGTAATCAGTGACTCTTGGGTATCATTCACAAAAGAGCAACAAAAACTTATTTTTATAACAAATATTGTAGCAATTATAACGTATTTGTTACAAAAACGCTGCACTCCCGCCTCGCAAACATTAGTTAAATATCATTAACCCCTAATCTGCCATCCGTAACATCGCCGCCACCTACCTACATTTATTAACCCCTAATCTGCCGCCCCCAACGTCGCCGCCACTATACTAAATATAGCTATATAGCTAAAATAAATACAAATTGAGCTGTAAAATAAAACCTATCCTGAGTTACACTAACACCTAACACTACACTACAATTAAATAAATGACCTAAATTAAATACAATTAAATAAATTAAATACAATTAGCTGAAGTACAAAAAACCCTCACTAAATTACAGAAAATAATAAACAAATTACAAGATATTTAAACTAATTACACCTAATCTAATAGCACTATCAAAATAAAAAAGCCCCCCCCAAAATAAAAAAAAACCCTAGCCTAAACTACCAATAGCTCTTAAAAGGGCCTTTTGCAGGGCATTGCCCCAAAGAAATCAGCTCTTTTACCTGTAAAAAAAAATACAAACACCCCCCAACAGTAAAACCCACGACCCACACAACCAACCCCCCAAATAAAAACCTAACTAAAAAACCTAAGCTCCCCATTGCCCTGAAAAGGGCATTTGGATGGGCATTGCCCTTAAAAGGGCAGTTAGCTCTTTTGCGGCCCAAAGCCCTAACCTAAAAATAAAACCCACCCAATATACCCTTAAAAAAACCTAACACTATCCCCCTGAAGATCGACTTACTGTTCTGAAGACCAGACATCCATCCTCAAGGAAGCGGCAGAAGTCTTCATCCAACCAGGCCGAAGTCCTCAACGAAGCCGGGAGAAGTCTTCATCCAAGCCGGACGAAGTGGTCCTCCATGATGCGGGCAGAAGTCTTCAGACGGCATCTTCTATCTTCATCCCTCCGATGCGGAGCGGCTCCATCTTCAAGACATCCAACGCCGCCAATTGGAATTAAGGTAGAAAAAACTCTATTGGCTGATACAATCAGCCAATAGGATTGAAGTTCAATCCTATTGGCTGATCCAATCAGCCAATAGGATTGAGCTTGCATTCTATTGGCTGTTCCAATCAGCCAATAGAATGCGAGCGCAATCCTATTGGCTGATTGGATCAGCCAATAGGATTGAACTTCAATCCTATTGGCTGATTGCATCAGCCAATAGGATTTTTTCTACCTTAATTCCGATTGGCTTGTAGAATTCTATCAGCCAATCGGAATCTAAGAGATGCCATCTTGGATGACGTCATTTAAAGGAACCATCATTCAGTAAGAAGAGGATGCTCCGCGTCAGATGTCTTGAAGATGGAGCCGCTCCGCGTCGGATGGATGAAGATAGAAGATGCCGTCTGGATGAAGACTTCTGCCCATCTGGAGGACCACTTCGCCCAGCTTGGATGAAGACTTCTCCTGGCTTTGTTGAGGACTTCGGCCCGGTTGGATGAACACTTCTTCCACTTCCTTGAGGATGGATGTCCGGTCTTCAGAACAGTAAGTCGATCTTCAGGGGGATAGTGTAAGGTTTTTTTAAGGGTGTATTTGGTGGGATTTATTTTTAGGTTAGGGCTTTGGGCCGCAAAAGAGCTAACTGCCCTTTTAAGGGCAATGCCCATCCAAATGCCCTTTTCAGGGCAATGGGGAGCTTAGGTTTTTTTAGTTAGGTTATTATGTGGGGGGTTGGTTGTGTGGGTGGTGGGTTTTACTGTTGGGGGGGTTGTTTGCATTTTTTTACAGGTAAAAGAGCTGATTTCTTTGGGGCAATGCTCCACAAAAGGCCCTTTTAAGGGCTATTGGTAGTTTAGTTTAGGGTAGGGTTTTTTTTTTATTTTGGGGAGCGCTTTTTTTATTTTGATAGGGCTATTAGATTAGGTGTAATTAGTTTAAATATCTTGTAATTTGTTTATTATTTTCTGTAATTTAGTGTTTGTTTGTTTTTGTACTTTAGCTAATTGTATTTAATTTATTTAATTGTATTTAATTTTGGACATTTATTTAATTGTAGTGTAGTGTTAGGTGTTAGTGTAACTCAGGTTAGGTTTTATTTTACAGGTCAATTTGTATTTATTTTAGCTAGGTAGTTATTAAATAGTTAACTATTTAGTCACTATTCTACCTAGTTAAAATAAATACAAACTTGCCTGTAAAATAAAAATAAACCCTAAGCTAGCTACAATGTAACTATTAGTTATATTGTAGCTAGCATAGGGTTTATTTTATAGGTAAGTATTTAGTTTTAAATAGGAATAATTAAGTTAATGATAGTAATTTTATTTAGATTTATTTAAATTATATTTAAGTTAGGGGATGTTAGGGTTAGGGTTAGACTTAGGTTTAGGGGTTAATAAATTTAATATAGTGGCAGCGATGTTGGGGACGGCAGATTAGGGGTTAATAAATATAATGTAGGTGGCGGCGATGTTAGGGGCAGCAGATTATGGGTTAATAAATATAGGTAGGTGTTGGCGATGTTGGGGGCAGCAGATTAGGGGTTAATAAGTATAATGTAGGTGGCGGCGATGTCCGGAGTGGCAGATTAGGGGTTAATAAGTATAATGTAGGTGGTGGCGATGTTAGGGGTGGCAGATTAAGGGTTAATAATATTTAACTAGTGTTTGCGAGGCGAGAGTGTGGCAGTTTAGGGGTTAATATGTTTATTATAGCGGCGGCGATGTCTGGAGCGGCAGATTAGGGGTTAAAATTGTATTTTAGTGTTTGCGATGCGGGAGGGCCTTGGTTTAGGGGTTAATAGGTAGTTTATGGGTGTTAGTGTACTTTTTAGCACTTTAGTTATGAGTTTTATGCTACAGCGTAACTACTGACTTTAGAATGCGTTACAGATCTTGGAGGTAGAGGGTGTACCGCTCACTTTTTGGCCTCCCAGGACAGACTCATAATACCAGCGCTATGGAAGTCCCATAGAAAAAAGGGTTTTCGAAGTTTACGTAAGTCGTTTTGCGGTAAGGCTAAAGAAGTGTGCGGTGCCCCTAAACCTGCAAGACTCGTAATAGCAGCGGTAGTGAAAAAGCAGTGTTAGGACCTGTTAACACTGTTTTTTCAGCCTAACGCAAAACTCGTAATCTAGCCGAGTTTTTGCCACAGCTATCACACATGCCAAAAATTTTAAATGTAATAATGGTATATTGTGAATCTGCTGGACCTGCTGAAAAAAACAATATATAATTGGTGTGGGTCATTCACAGAAATTTAATTTACAATAGGGTTTAAATGTAAGTAGCAAAAAAGCTCATAATTGCCTCAGCACTGGGGTGAAAAATGGCTTACCAGAGAAAGGGTTAAAGGGACACTAAACCCAAAATGTTACTTTCATGATTCGGGTAGAGAATACAATTTTAAACAACATACTAATTTACTTATATTATCTAATTTGCTTCATTCTTTAGATATCTTTTGTTGAATAAATATCAATGCACAATGGTGAGCCAATCACACAAGGCATTTATGTGCAGCCACCAATCAGTAGCTACTGAGCCTATCTAGATATGCTTTTCAGCAAAGAATATTAAGAGAATGAAGCAAATTAGATAATCAAAGTAAATTAGAAAGTTGTTTAAAATGGCATACTGTTTCTAAATCATGAATGAAAAAATGTGGGGTTTATGTTCCTTTGAAGAAGTATGAAACACTTTGAGGTCGAAATATAATTTTTTTAAGTGTGTTGTACACAAGCGTCTGAAATTTGCATTTATTATTGATTTTGCTGCTTTTCTGTCAATTTTCGGTTTCCTAATTCTTAGAATTGGATTTGTACACTGCAAACTTAAAGGCCATTTAATACAGCAGAATCACATAATCGAAAAGTGAATAATAAAAAGACAATGCAACAACAATTATTGAATTTTCTAATAATCAATAGATTTTTTTTCTAACAAATTTCAAAATTATTTTTAATTTGCTGGCCCCCATATCATGTGACAGCCATCAGCCATTTACAGACTCATATACGTATTCTCTGTGAACTCTTGCAGCTCATTAGGAGCTAATGCCTTATATAGTGTAAATATAAAAAAATTGTCTACAAATTGATAATTGAAGTAAATTGCAAAGTATCTTTAAACTGTATGCTCTTTCTGAATCATGAAAGTTTTATTTTGACTTTAGTATCTCTTTAACAAGCCCATTACTGCTATAAACAGAATCGCCCCAAACTGGCCACAACAGAGGTGACAAAATAAGGTACTACCAAACAATGCAAGTTTAGCTAACAGAATAACAGTGGCAAATATTTTCTATTACAGCAGCAAGTAAAGCAAGTGGTGGATGGGGGATGGCCATTGAAATACAATTACAGCAAACAAGGCATAAATGTACTTCAAATGTTTCGCAGTGACGTGCAGTAATAGGAGGCAGGGGAGGCAGCACCTCCCCTGTCCAATCAGAAAAAAAGAAGTTTGAAATTATGATTAAAAAAAAATTGTGTTTTTTTGTTGTACATTTTTTGACCACGCCCCCCTAGGTACAACCCCCCCTCCCGCCGACGCCACCAGATGTGATCCCATCCCAACAATAATAATATATCCCATCGCCCTTCCATGTTGCGCAATTAAGAGGCAGTGAGCCGTTCTGCTGCCCTCCATTGATGCCGACTACTGTTCTTAGCTCATTGTAAGCTAGCGCCACCCAGTGGTGTCTCACCGGGTCCATAACACTCTCCAATAGAGGCGGTTCTCAAAACTGCCTCTATGAGATGGAGCTAATCCACAGCCAATCAGCATCAGCATTGCCAGGGACGCCGGGCTTGTTTGAGTGACGTCGGACTTACTGGCGTCATTGGCTCACTGGCGGGAACACACTGGAGGGAGCTGCTGCAAGTGCCTGCCTGCCTGCCAAGCGAGTCTGTCCCACGTGTACTCACTGTGTCACTGTGACTGAGTGTCAGAGTAGTAGTGACTAGTGAGTGAATCTAGTGACTGTGTCCGGTCGTCCTGGGCTGTCACTGTCACCTGTAGTGCTGCTGACTGAGTGAGAGAGAGGGAACGCCCGGTACCAGACAGTTGCGGACTTGTGCTGGTTGAGTGTTTAACTTTTGTGGAGAAATTATATCATCATCAATGGACTCTGGAACTCTGAGCTGCCCACAGTAGGTTAATTGAATTATTATTATTATTAGCCATTAGGTATTGTTCAACTGGTCATAAATACTGTACATCCTCAATGTGCAGAATCTCTGTAATAATGTGTGGGAAATAGAGCTAGCAAGATTCTCTCTCTGGACACCCCTTAACAACAGCATCCCTACAATTCTCTCAATGTACCAAATCTCCCACTCACAAAGATGGACACTCTCTTGATCTGATTTTCAGCTATTGATGCACTCACACTTCACAATTTCCCCTTTTCCTCTTTCTGACCATCATCTCCTCATTTGCAAAATCACAGCACTCCCTACCATTCTCTCCCCATCTAACCCTCACACCAAATTTCATAGAATCACAGAAGTCTCCTCATTTGCAAAATCACAGCACTCCCTACCATTCTCTCCCCATCTAACCCTCACACCAAATTTCATAGAATCACAGAAGTCCAACATCTCTCAAACCCTTTCAAATGTTTACTCTCTTCCATCTTCTTCTCCTTCTGCCCTGACCAATCTATCTGTCACTACAACTCCATTTTTACATCAATCCTTGACAATTTGGCCCCTCCTGCTACAGCTTGCAAATTCCTCATTCATCCTCATCCCTGGCATATTCCTCTGACAGGGCCAGGTTACAAGTGGAGCGATAGTTTGCGCTCACGTTCAAGCCTTAAAACCACTAGAAGTATTTTTTTGCACTCAGAGATCCGTGCTCATGTTACGAGTTGAAAGTAAAAAGTTTGCGTTCTCACGTTCGTAAAGTCGAGGTAGCACACAGACTTTGAGAAGTTGCAAACGCAAAAAAAATTCCTACATGATCTTCAATGTAGCCGAAAAAGTTGAAAAACCTAACACCCACAAGCCGTATTACAAGATGCAACATAACTTATTTTGCGTGTGCGTTAACCCTCGTAATCCATAAAGCCAGATCATGTGCTCGTTCATGTATTCCCCCATAGAAGTAAATGGAGAAGACAAATAGAAAAAAACAAAAAACAAATCCCTAATCTGTTGCGCAATGCCCATGACGTATTCTCATCGAAAAGTGTACAGGAAAATGAGAATATTTCATATTGCAAGGTTGTTTTGTTAACGGAATGTGTTCTATTTATTTCTAAATAAATATTTCTCTATATATGTGATTATTTTTGGACAGATATAGCTATTTATAGCGAGATATGTATATGAATATTTATTGACTATAGAAAATTTACAGCGATAAAATGGACCTTGAAATCTCACAGTAAGTGTTAAAACAATAAAACAATACCTTTGTTGTGTAAACACAAAAAATTAAATTAAATAAAACACAATAATCAACTGGTCTTAATAGACTCCTTATTGAAATAGTCACCAGCTTGATATCTCTGCTCATGAGACCGTATGAAAACTGGAGTCTCTGTAGTTTCTTATCACAAAAGATTCCCCTGTTGGTGACCAAAAGATGAAAGGTGATTGATTCCCAGGTGCTGCTTGAATTAGAAACGTGTCGCTGGCGTTTCTCTTGGTGGATGAAAATCTATGCAGGCAGAACACAAGCGCAACCCAGATTCAAGGTAGTAAAACAAATATTTTTAATGAGCAATCCTCATGCGAATATATATGCACTTACTAGAAATCAATTAAAACAAGCGTATCTGTATATCAGTAAAATCTCGGCTTGGCTCTGTTACCGTAGCCGTCAAAGATCCAGTAGAATCCTTTGAGACCACAAAACAATAGCCCAAACAAGGCTAGAAACAGTGGAGTGTCCATCTGCAAATGTACAACATAGTGTTAATATGAGTGTAACTGTACTTTGTAATGTATTTTTGAAGTGTTTTGTGAAACTTTTTTGTTGCAGGAAAACTGTTAACTACAGCTCTTCGAGCGCTGAAAGGATTGTTGCGCAATGGAAATTTATTGCGAAAAGACAATATCGCACGCAGGAACACTCATACCGCGTGACTTGTAATCTTGCCCTTAATCTTTTGCAAACATCCAACACACAAATAGCCCCAAATTCAGCTTTTTTGCCCCTGTTACCTCACTACCTGTCTTGCTAATCCCATCCCCTCACAACTACTGACTTCCCTCTCTTCCTACTCTTATTACAGTCGTCACACATATCTTCAATCTCTCCATCAGCACTGGTATATTTCCCTCATCCCTTAAACATGCACTAGTCACACCTATCCTAAAAACACCTTCTCTTGATCCAACCTCCCCCTTCAACTACCACCCTATTTACGTACTATTCCTTGCCTCAAAACCTTTGGAAAGTCTAGTATATACATGCCTATCACATTTCCTTGCTTCAAATTCCCTCCTTGATCCATTGCAATCTGGATTTTGCTCACAATACTCCACAGAGACTGCAGTCATTAAGGTAACAAATGACATACTTATATCAAAATCTAAGGGGCATTTCTCTCTGCTAATCCTTATGAATCTGTCTGCAGCTTTTTGTATGGTTGACCACTAGCTCTTGCTCCAAACCCTCCAATCGTTTGGCATTTGTGACAGAGACCTTTTATGATTCTCCTCTTACCTGTCTAACTATACCTTTAGTGTATTCTTCTCTGACACATCCTTTGCCCCTTTACCCCTTTCTGTTGGGAACCACAAGGCTCTGTTCTTGATCCCCTTCTCTTCTCAATCTATACTTCATCCATAGGTTCTTTAATATAGTCCCAAGGGTCTTAGTATCATATCATATTTCCACCTTAAAAACATCTCCAAAATTCACCACTTTCTCACACTAGACACAGCCAAGGTGTTACATACTCTATCTTCATTCCCCACCTTCACTATTGCAACACCAACCTCTTTGGTCTCCATAGCTGACATCTATCTCCTTTACATCCATAATGAATGCCTCTGCCAGGCTGATCTTCTGTACATGTCAATCCTCACCTTGAACCCCCTTATTATATGTAAGCCTAAGAGCTCCACTGTCCTGTAGATCACCTTCATGTAAGGCCTTCTAAAATTGAAATGCACATAGATGAATTACATATTTGAATATAAACATGTATTGGCAAAAATGCTTCTTGTAAAAGTTATTACTGTTTTTAATGTTAACATTTTTTCTCTGCACATGCATGTGAAGCATAACTAGATATTCTCAGTGCACCAGCATTTTAAATACTGCAGCTGCTCAGAGCACCAGTGGGGCTTGTATCATGTCAGCAATTAACAAATTAAATCATTACCAGATGATACAAGCACCTTAGGCTCTCTGAGCAAAATGCTGGTGCACAGCGCATACTTAAATATAATTGTGCTATAGCTTTTATTAGAAACATCTTTGCTTTTCTAATACATGTATATTACAAAAATGCTTATATTTAAAACTGAAATGCATTAATGTGGATTCCCATTTTGGTTGGAATATCCCTTTAACCATGACCTTCCATTACCACAATAACTACACCCACCTATGCAATGCCCCTATATGATTTTCCCAGTTATAAACAACCCTAAACAACTTTGCATTAACTCTAAATGACTTGGCCTCTATTTGCAAATAACCTTAACCAACACTGCTACCAGTTGCAATTAATACTAATCAACTTTGGCCTTTTAGCCTGCTCTAGTCTCTACCCATGACCTTCCATTATAATTATCGCCAACTATTGGTTCTTTAATGATACCACCCTTCGCAATGACCCCTAACACCTAGGAACACCCTAACACCAAAAGCGCTCCCAAACACCTACATTGTAGCTCTAGCTTTTATAGAGAGAAAAGACACATGCTCGTGCTTAGTCTCTCAGCCTTTGATCAAGTGTCGATCCTGCAAGACCCAGCACTTAAGCAGAGACTGAGAGAAGGCAGCATGAACATGGAACTATTTTTTCTATAGAAGCTAGCTCTACAGCTTCCAATTGGCTTATATAACGGAAGAGGCATTGCTGGACAAGTAAGGAGCAGAAGTCAGATAAGTAAGGTTAAATGTTGTTTGATAGTATAAACTTTTGTACTAACCTGATATACGTATGTGTATTTATGTATATTTAGAAATTACGTATTGTTTGTCATGGGATAAATCTATTGCTTCTGTTTAAATGGACACTGAACCCAATTTTTTTTCTTTCGTGATTCAAATAGAGCAAGGAATTTTAAACAACTTTTTATTCCTATTATCAAATTTTCTTCGTTCTCTTGGTATCTTTATCTGAAAAAGAAGGCATCTAAGCTTTTTTTTTAGGTTTAGAACTCTGGACATCACTTTTTTATTGGTGGATGAATTTATCCACCAATCAGCAAGGACAACCCAGGTTGTTCACCAAGAATGGGCCAGCATCTATACTTACATTCTTGCATTTCAAATAAAGATACCAAGAGAATTAAGAAAATTTGATAATAGGAGTAAATTAGAAAGTTGCTTAAAATTTCATGCTCTATCTGAATCACAAAAGAAACATTTTGGTTCAGTGTCCATTTCATGATTTATGCTGTTCATTCAAAGCTCATACAAATTTAGCTCTAAAAGCTATTTTTTAATTTTAAAACTGCACAAAAATAAAATAACCATTTTTTTTTATACTAAGCCTTTCTCAAGCCTGCACTCTTTCATTTTAAGCATCAGTTTCAGTGCTTTTTTATTTAAGTTAAATAACATTATTATTTTAAATATTAGACTATATTCTTGTATTTGAAATGGTTCAGGATTGTATTTCCAAAGGTTTTAACATAATTATTTAACCAATCATTACGGAAAAAGTGAACAAACTATAGCTCAGTAAGTCTAAAAGCAATAACAGGAAATTAATGGAAATCCTATTGTAAGAAAGAATTGTTGAATAAATATAGTGAAATGCCCTAAAAGCAGCTTGAGTTAAATCCAGGGAGCTCATGTCAAGCAAGCCAAATTGATTTTTTGACCCAGAGCACTAGATATAGTATTTATTACTGTTCCACAAAACACATTATCTAATCCTTCGTTATCAAACCTGCTATCAGAAACCAATATATGAGAGCTATGCATGATCAGATTTCCTGCCGCTCAGGTCATCTTCTATATTGTTTTCCTTGTTTTTATTTGTTTACATTTATATTTGTTTTAATATTTTATCATCTCTAGTTCATATTTAACTGTTTTTCTATGTTGAAAAATGTAATTATTATGTGACTTCTAAAGTCACTTTAGCATTTGTGGTATGGGTTAAAGGTAATGCAGTTTATCTGGGGTTTCTAGTTCTTGAGCACTTGAGTAACTTAAATATATATTGGTTTCAACAGGATCTGGAAGAGATTCATTAACTTCAATTTATAAATTCTACACACATTATATGAAGTATATTAGTCTAATACAATCTAGCCCCAAAATACCAGGTAATCTTCCTTAAATGATCATTTCCTCAAAGAAAAATAGCAATAACAATTCAGCCTTCTTTGGGCCTCATCAGCGTGGAGCAGTCATATCCCTTTGGGACTTTGGGCAGAGAGTCTACATCTAGAAAAAGATTTTTTGACATACAATCCCTTTAAATCTTGTCAAGCAATCAAACATAAATGTATCACTGCCGTATCTATTTAAACAAAGAGAATAGGCCAAATTAATGCACCTGTGCTCACATAGAAAGATCACAACATCCTGATCTGTTTGCAGCCACTGTAGTCTGGATTTGAATACTCCCACAATAAAGGATAATAGTTGCTGAATTAGATAGATAGATAGATAGACAGACAGACAAACAGACAGATATAGATAGATAGATAGATAGATAGACAGACAGACAGACAGACAGACAGACAGACAGATAGATAGATAGATAGATAGATAGATAGACAGATCGAAAGAAAGATATGCATACAGTATATATATATATATATATATATATATGTTTGTATGTATGTACATTTATATATATACAGTATATATACATATATTAAACTATATACAGTGGGGCAAAAAAGTATTTAGTCAGCCACCAATTGTGCAAGTTCTCCCACTTAAGAAGATGAGGCCTGTAATTTTCATCATAGGTATACCTTAACTATGAGAGACAAAATGTGGAAACAAATCCAGACAATCACATTGTCTGATTTGGAAAGAATTTATTTGCATATTATGGTGGAAAATAAGTATTTGGTCACCTACAAACAAGCAAGATTTCTGGCTCTCACAGACCTGTATCTTCTTCTTTAAGAGGCTCCTCAGTCCTCCACTCATTACCTGTAATAATGGCACCTGTTTGAACTTGCTATCAGTAAAAAAAAAAACCTGTCCACAACCTCAAACAGTCACACTCCAAACTCCACTATGGTGAAGACCAAAGAGCTGTAGAAGGACACCAGAAACAAAATTGTAGACCTGCACCAGACTGGGAAGACTGAATCTGCAATAGGCAAGCAGCTTGGTGTGAAGAAATCAACTGTGGAAGCAATAATTAGAAAATGGAAGACATACAAGAACACTGATAATCTCCCTCGATCTGGGGCTCCATGCAAGATCTCACCCCGTGGGGTCAAAATGATCACAAGAAAGGTGAGCAAACATCCCAGAACCACACGGGGGGACCTAGTGAATGACCTGCAGAGAGCTGGGACCAACGTAACAAAGGCTACCATCAGTAACACACTATGCCGCCAGGGACTCAGATCCTGCAGTGCCAGACGTGTCCCCCTGCTTATGCCAGTACATGTCCGGGCCCGTCTGAAGTATGCTAGAGAGCATTTGGATGATCCAGAAGTGGATTGGGAGAATGTCATATGGTCAGATGAAACCAAAGTAGAACTGTTTGGTAGATACACAACTCGTTGTGTTTGGAGGAGAGAGAATGCTGAGTTGCAACCAAAGAACACCATACCTACTGTGAAGCATGGGGGTGGCAACATCATGCTTTGGGGCTGTTTCTCTGCAAAGGGAACAGGACGACTGATCCGTGTACATGAAAGAATGAATCGGGCCATGTATCGTGAGATTTTGAGTGCAAACCTCCTTCCAACAGCAAGGGCATTGAAGATGAAACGTGGCTGGGTCTTTCAGCATGACAATAATCCCAAACACACTGCCCGGGCAACGAAGGAGTGGCTTCGTAAGAAGCATTTGAAGGTCCTGGAGTGGCCTAGCCAGTCTCCAGATCTCAACCCCATAGAAAACCTTTGGAGGGAGTTGAAACTCCGTGTTGCCCAGCGACAGCCCCAAAACATCACTGCTCTAGAGGAGATCTGCATGCAGGAATGGGCCAACATACCAGCAACAGTGTGTGACAACCTTGTGAAGACTTACAGAAAACGTTTGACCTCTGTCATTGCCAACAAAGAATATATAACAAAGTATTGAGATGAACTTTTTGATATTGACCAAAAACTTATTTTCCACCATAATATGCAAATAAATTCTTTTCAAATCAGACAATGTGATTGTCTGGATTTGTTTCCACATTTTGTATATATATATTTAACCCATGAAAGGAAGGTATAAAAAAGGAAGAAATTACTGGAAAATAAATTAATTATATTTGATAATTCAAAGAATTGTACAAGATTGTTGAAAATGCCTAGCCATGCTATTTATTTTAAATTAATGATCTTCACTGTGAGAATTGTGTAGCATATTTAATTTTATGTACATATAGTATATTTTATGTATGTGCTTATTTCATTGCTTTTAACAAGTTATTATTTAATCCATACATTAATGGAATTTGAGTAGCTAGAGTTGAGTAGGGAGACTCTGGAGCCCCAGTAACGATAGACACCATTCCTTTGGTGTTTCACCTTTGGGAATACGTCATTTGTACTAGCAAATCCATTTCCAGTATGTGTGAGGTGTGATACACTATGTTGCACCCTCTGTGTGTTTTCAGCTATATCTTCTTTTGGTTTAGAGCCACTAGTCTTGGGTTTATCTGAGGAGCCGTCTGCACACAGGATTTGGAAGAATCAAAATCTATTCAATAAGAGATGGGGCTTGATACTACACTTTTCCCTGAACTAATATGTTGCGCCCTTTTAGCACTACAGTGGAATTTAAGAGCACCCTTCTTCTTTTTTCATCTTTTGTGTTCAATGGGCTAAATTTGTTGGGACTGAAGAGGTTCGGAGCAGCAGATTTCCCAGTGCTTAGAGAAGCACAAAACCTAAATAGACCACTGCTGACAAAGCACAATATGGAGTCCTTGCCATTCTAATTCTCTGATCAATTTAGATTGTGTGTTTGGTTTCATGCCAACAACTCACGCAACTTTTATACTTAGTACTTTTCATTTCTCCACCACCAAGTATGTAAAATATCACTAATAATAACTGAACATTAGTAACAAAATAATTGTAATTAAATGCTGCATTAAATCCCAAATGTGGAGGTGTCAAAGAAAGCAAAATAATTGTTAGGAATTTGTTAATAGATTTTTTGGGGAGCATCGAGTTAATATTTATCTGATTACACTCTGTCACTGCCAAATGCATAGTATTTCTTTTTTGGCACACTAAATGATATTCTTTTGTGGTTCCTCTGCTCCTTTCCTAAATCACAGCAGCATTGGATTAGCTACCTGAAGCTTACACAAAATAAAAACCATGAATTCATATAAGGCGATTATACATACCTAGCATAGCTTCACTGTATTTGGTAAAGCAGTCAAACTTTGCTTTCATGGTTAACTGATATCAAGACAGCCCCTTGGTACTGCATTAGTTCTATAATCTACTTTTAACCAATCATTATCTCCCAGTTTGCTTCTGAAAGCCCAGTTCTCATTTGACATTGCTGTATCAGTGCAGAAGAAGCAGCCTGATGAGTTGGGAAGGGCTTGGCAGAACATGTGTTTGTTTTTCTCTGGTTCCTTTAGCTGCTGTAGCACTGCATAAGCCTTCTGCTGCTGGTGAGACCTGGGCTTGTGCTGTTGCAGCTCACCTTCTGCTTCACTTCCTGGGGTTCAGCATTTTACATTTACTTATCATAATGGGGACAGAATCCTAAAACAAGGCTTTGCAGATTGAAAAGCATCAACTTAATCTGAGTGTTTGCCAACATAACTGTTTCCATTGGTATTCTTGATCTAGCTTTACTATTTAAGTTGCATTATTACATAGAAAGATGCGGATCGAAATTGTTTTCAGATATTCATGAAAGTTTTTACTGAAGCCAACATTTTATTAATGTTTTGTTTTTGGACATTGGGATTCAGGGTCTTTAAACACCAGCTGTGAATTTCAAAGCCACAAACTGTGTGCATGCTTAAAAAAGGTTATTGTAATGGCAGATAAATAACCTGAGTATATAATCATTTTCTATCAAATATACTTTGTTGTAATATCTATATATACACACACACTCTATCCTTACTCCAATTTAGACTTTTTACATTACTGCAAAGCAGTATTACTTTTGTAACTTCTTTAACAATGCTAAGCAGGAAAAAGACTGTGCTGTCAGACTGGAGTTAGTGCTAATACATGTCATTGGCACCTCTGTCAGAGTACTCTGGGTGCAAATCCATAGTCGCAGCCAGCTAACCCTGGAGCAGACTGCATTAAAGGGTTAGAAATCTTTTCAAATTTGTATGAATGAAAAATAAATTATAAGATACCTCAATACTTAAACTTTTACATACACTTACTTTAATCCAAAAACGAAGCTTCTAATACAAATGAAATCATATTTTAATTTCTTCTAAAAACGGCTCTAACGACCGCCCATAAAGAAGGCTGAAGTTCTCAAGAATTAATTCTCACATCCTCCAATCGCACTGCACTATCACATCCCATTAAAACTGACCAATCAAGAAATAGAACTCTTTAGACTCTGATTTTGTGTACCTAAGAAGTTTTCTTATTGGCTAAGAACGCAACCTTAGTCTGTGAGTGAACATCGGACATGTTATGCCTTTTGCAAAATTGCATGCGCTGTATAATTCAAGTGCAATCGCATGCGCGCTGTACACTTGAACTCCTGCCATTTTTATTTCTCTGCTCCCACGCATGGGCAGACACAGCCTACAGTCATAATCACACTGATTATGACATTGTCAAATATGCTCGTCAGTCTGGGGGTTTCTAAACACTTAGCTAGAAATTATGCAGTAGCTCTGTGGGTTCCTCCAAGTCTGACTTGCATTGCCTATGTCCGCTCCGTCTTCTGATCTCGGCTGTGCCACTCCCACAATGTTACACAGTGCAGGATTGATGACAAGCCAGCTGACACTAAACTAGTAGAAATCCATTTGCGCATGTGTGGGTCAGATACCATAGGAAATGCGCATGCGGGCCGCCATGATTGTTCTACTCAGGTAGAACACGCTAATTTCCTGTTAGTAATGAGGACAAAAAATGGGCTTGGCAGCAATAATAATTTAATCAGGGAAATACAAGTAAACCAAAAAAAATTGCTTATACATGTCATTTGCACTTTATAAGTATTTGATAAAAGGTTTTGAAATATGGAAAGTTTATTTTGGGGTTTACTATCCCTTTAAACTAGTATATACCAAAAGCAACAGAGGCACTCACCTACATACAAAAAGCAACAATTACTAAAAACATATGGTGGCTTGGTTACAGTGTGTGTATATATATATATATAAGTTTGTGTGTGTGTATATATATATATATAAGTTTGTGTGTGTATATATATATAAGTTTGTGTGTGTGTGTATATATATATATATATATATATATATATAAGTTTGTGTGTGTATATATATATAAGTTTGTGTGTGTATATATATATAAGTTTGTGTATATATATATATATATAAGTTTGTGTGTGTGTATATATATATATAAGTTTGTGTGTGTATATATATATAAGTTTGTGTGTATATATATATATAAGTTTGCGTGTGTATATATATATATAAGTTTGTGTGTGTGTATATATATATAAGTTTGTGTGTGTGTATATATATATATAAGTTTGTGTGTGTATATATTTATAAGTTTGTGTGTATATATATATAAGTTTGTGTGTGTGTATATATATATAAGTTTGTGTGTGTATATATATATATATATATAAGTTTGTGTGTGTATATATATATATAAGTTTGTGTGTATATATATATAAGTTTGTGTGTGCATATATATATATAAGTTTGTGTGTATATATATATAAGTTTGTGTGTGTGTATATATATAAGTTTGTGTGTATATATATATATAAGTTTGTGTGTGTGTGTATATATATATATATATATATATATATATATATATAAGTTTGTGTGTGTATATATACATAAGTTTGTGTGTATATATATATATATATATTTATATAAGTTTGTGTGTGTATATATATATATATAAGTTTGTGTGTGTATATATATATATATAAGTTTGTGTGTGTATATATATATAAGTTTGTGTGTATATATATATATAAGTTTGTGTGTGTATATATATATATATATATAAGTTTGTGTGTGTGTGTGTGTGTATATATATATATATATATATAAGTTTGTGTGTGTATATTTATATAAGTTTGTGTGTGTGTGTATATATATATATAAGTTTGTGTGTATATATATATATATATATATATATATATATATATATATATATATATATATACACACATAATCACACACATGCAAAACTGATTTTGAGGGGCTGAATATTTTACCCTCTTTTTTATGTATGAATATTAAATTATAATTGCTAGCATTATTCTTACATAGTATCAAATGTTTTGGTATTTCCAGAATTTGACAGTTTGGTCTTATGTTTAATCATTTATTAATGTCTTGCTTTAAAGATGTGTTTGGGTACAATAATTAAAAATGGTATATTATCTTCAAACTATGGAAAACGTCTGTTAAAGCTTGTAAACTGCAGTTTAGTCCCCTCTGTAGCACTATTAGACCTGCACTAATATGTATTTACATTAAAGCATGTTATCATTCGGATGAATAAGTGTTATACCAGGGGTCAATGGAACCTCTATTAACTATAAATACATGTATGCTCAACCACTACATACGGCAAGTGGAACAGAAGTTTTATATCATACAATTAAGTTTAATTTCTTCAAGGACTGCATCATAGCTCCCTCGCTTATAAACATCTAGTCCCAAAAATCTGTTGGCAACTTATATCAAAGGATATTCTCCTTAAATTCATGAAGTCGTTTTCTTTTGTTTTTAACCTGCACATTCTTTTATACTGTAAATAGTTGATTATGTTGGTGTTATCCTTTAAAACATTACATAGTCTGCTAGAATTGTAGTCATCTGCTGCCCTCTTCTGGCGATAATTAGAAGTAAGCACAATAAGCTTCAGTTGTGTAGGTTTGTTTTTGTTGGGGTTTTTTAAACAAATAACTGGAAAATTGTAATTGATTAAAAGATTCACAGATTGTTCTGTATGTACTAAACAGTGAAATAATGTATTACATATTTTCAGACTAGCTAATGCAGAGCAAATGAACTGGTCACAGTTAGTTAACTTGGTATTTGTCTCTTAATCAACATACATTATGGCCCAGGTTGTGCTAGGATCTTAATAGAACAGAGGCTTGTGCCAAGGAAAACTGATAACTATTTTTAATGCACACACAGACAAAAATATGAGATGCACACTGATTTATTCACCTTCTTCCACGTATTTAACTCTCAAGTATTTACCAAGACACTCTCTGGTCTTCTTAAAAACATTTATCATTCTGCCCACTATTAGTGTGCAGCTGTAATATAGACCCAGGGAAAAGGCTATGGTGGAGGGCCCCGTTTTAATAGTATCTTTTTATGGCTGTCTGCAATCAATTGAGGCTGAGCCAGCAACCACATTGGAACATTGACATGATTTAGGACATGGGTAAGAAACATACACCTAGATTACGAGTTTTGCGTTCGTGTTTTAATGCTGAAAAAAATGGCCATTTCAGGATTAAAACAGCAACGCAGCCATTAGGAGTCTTTTCGGTATAGCTATACCGCAAGCATTTTAGCCTGCAATGTAACGTCAGTCCTGCACTAAAAAAAAATGAAGTTTTTGTATGGGATTTCCATAGCGCTGCCATTACAAGTTTTGCGGTGAGGCTAAAATGCTTGCATTACAGCCTATACCGACACAATCCGTTTCGCAATCTGAGACCAGTAGTTATGAGTTTTATGCAACAAAAGTGTTGCATAAAACTCATAACTAAAATGTAACAAAGTACACTAACACCCATAAACTGCCTATTAATCCCTAAACCGAAGCCCTCCCGCATCACAAACATATTTTAAAGTTATTAAAGGGCCACTAAACCCAAAATCTTTCTTCCATGATTCAGATAGAGAATAAAAATGTAAACAAAATTACAATTTACTTCCATAATTTATTTTGCTTCATTTTTTAAATATCCTTATTTGAATAAAAAGCAATGTACATGGTGAGCCAATCACATGATGCTTCTATGTGCAGCAACCAATCATCAGCTAGTGAGCATATCTAGATATGCTTTGCATCAAAGAATATCAAGATAATCAAACAAATTAGATAATATAAGTAAATTAGAAATATGTTTAACATTGCATTTTCTTTCTAAATCATAAAAGAAAAAATGTGGGTGGCATGTCCCTTTAACCCCATAATCTGCCGCTCCCTACATCGCCGCCACTAATAAAATGTATTAACCCTTATTCTGCCGCTCCCCCACATCGTCACACTATACTAAAATTATTTACCCCTATTCCCCCGCACCCCAACATTGCCCACACTATAATAAAGATATTAACCCCTATTTCGCCGCTCCCTGACATCGCCGCCACTAAATAAAGTTATTAACCCCTAAACCTCTGGCATCCCACATCACCACCACTAAATAAACCTATTAACTCCAAAACCACCAGCCCCCCACATCGCCAAAAATTAAATTAAACTATTCACCCCTAACCCTAACAACCCCCTAACTTTAAATTCAAATCACAATATCCCTATCTTAAAATAAATAAAAACTTACCTGGGAAATTAAAAAAACTAAATTTAAACTATATATTAAACTAACATTACTTTTATACTAAAATTAAAATGACTATAAATTAAATTACAAATTAAAAAACCTAACACAACTAAAAAAATTAAATCTACATTTACAAAAAATAAAAAATACTAAATTACAAAAAATAAAAAATACTAAAGTACAAAAAATAACAAACACTAAATTATGAAACATAACAAACGAAATTATCCAAAATTAAAACAATTACACCTAATCTAATAGCCCTATAAAAATAAAAAAGCCTACCCAAAATAAAAAAACCTAGCCTACAATAAACTACCAATAGCCCTTAAAAGAGCCTTTTATAGGGCATTGCCCTAAAGAAATCAGTTCTTTCCCCTGAAAAAAAATACAAAGACCCCCCAACAGAAAAACCCACCACCCAACCAACCCCCCAAAATAAAAAACCTAACTCTAACTAAAACCTAAGCTACCCATTGCCCTGAAAAGGGCATTTGTATGGGCATTGCCCTTAAAAGGGCATTTAGCTCTTTTTATTGCCCTTAAAAGGGCATTTAGCTCTTTTTATTGCCCTTAAAAGGGCATTTAGCTCTTTAAAGACAAGCCCAAACCCTAATCGGAAAAAAAAAAAACACCCAAAAAAGTTTTAAAAAAGCTAACACTAGCCCCCGACGATCCACTTACAGTTTCTGAAGTCCGGACATCCAGGTGGCGAGAAGTCTTCATCAAGGCGGCGAGGTCTTCATCCATCCAGGCGGCATCTTCTATCTTCATCCAGGTGGCATCTTCTATCTTCATCCCGGCAGCACGGAGCAGGTCCATCCTGAAGACAACCGGCGCGGAGCATCTTCTTCATATGGTCGCTGCCGTATACTGAATCTTCATTGCAAGGGAGCCTTTTTAAAATGGTGTCCCTTGCATTCATATTGGCTGATTTGATTTTGGAAATTCACATCAGCCAATAAAATGAGAGCTACTGAAATCCTATTCGCTGTTCAAATCATCCAATAGGATGAGAGCTACTGAAATTTTATTGGCTGATTTGAACAGCCAATAGAATTTCAGAAACTCTCATTCTATTGGCTGTTTTGAACAGCCAATAGGATATCAGTAGCTCTCATTTTATTGGCTGATGTGAATTTCCAAAATCAAATCAGCCAATATGAATGCAAGGGACACCATTTTAAAAAGGCTCCCTTGCATTCCATTTTGAGTTGCGTACCTTGCATTGAAGGTTCAGTATACAGCGGCGACCGTATGAGGAGGATGCTCAGCGCCGGATGTCTTCAGGATGGACCTATGTCTATGAAGATAGAAGACGCCGCCTGGATGGATGAAGACAGCATAATGTTAGTTCCTTTAGGCCCAGAACACCTCAAATTATGAAGGGTTTGAAGGGTTCAGAGCATGAGAGATATTCATGTGTTGTAAAAATATAGGTTGACTCAGTCAAGTCTCTTAGCTCTTTATGACCTTCTATAGGATGAGTTAAAGGGACTCTTAGGCTAAAAGGGCTGTACTTAATTTTGAGAAGAATGTTGTCCTATATACACGTTTAGGCCTCTTTCAGCTTTCTAAGGGACTTTTAAATTGAATGGCTAAATATACTTTTTCTAAGGGGGATAGCTTAATAGGAAGAGGGTTTGAATGTTGTAACCTGAGTCATAGATTGCCCTCTTTATAGGAACCACAAAGTGCCTGGTGTGGCACAAAACTAGTCAGGACAATTGTGGCTATGTACTTTGGTTTTCAAACCTAATAAAGTCGTATTCATTTTAAACAGCCTTTTTTTTTTTTTTTTTGGGTGCCTCTCTTACATTTGTACGGCTGCATACCCTTTTGTTTTGGATTTACAAACTCTTTTATTCTCTCAGCGTACAAATTATTTGTGATCATTTCATGCACACCCTAAATATTTATGTAACATTTCCTGGAAGCACTAATGGCTAATGTATATTCTAAATGACTCTTACCTTTATAACAGGCTTGAGGTAGATAATTTTCCTATATGGGGCCAGATTACAAGTGGAGCGATATTTAATGCTCCCACTCGCACGCTAACTTCTCTAGAAGTAAGCTTTTTGAGTGCGTCGGGTAGCACTCGTATTACAATTTGAAAGTAAACTGTTTTCGCACAAGCGCTAACCCAATGCGCACAAAAAGCCGAACTGTGCGTATGTTAACGTATTCCCCCATAGAAGTCAATGGAGCAAAACACCCTAATTGTGTGCAAACCTGATCACATATTCTCAAGAGCACCAAACCCGACATGAAAATATGAGTATTTCACATTCCAATGTTCTTCACATAGCAGAATATGTTCTATTTATTCTTAAATACATATTTCTACATATATCTGAAGCAATCAGAGCAAACATTGCCTGACACCATACAGTGATTGGAGGAAGCCGGATTTGTCATTGCTGACGTAAGAAGAGACGAACTGCGGGCGGGGGAATCACTGCTCCGGCTTGCAGAGAAAAGGTAAGTATTTTAACAAAAACGGTGAAATGTAAACTTTCATGAATGAAAGTGCCCCTGTTTTTAACAGTATTTTAAAAACCGGGCACTCCTTTGTTAAGGTTACCTTCACTTTAAGCAGTATGATTAAATATTGTCTCTTGTGTTTATATATTCTACAACAATATCAAGTACCATAAACCATTATTACAACATTTTAAAATGTTCAAATGTTTGTAATGGAATACTTCCCAGACAAGTGCCCTGCCACCGTTTTATCAGCCTAAGAAATGTATTCTGCCAGAGGTAATAGTATTCAAGTGTATGTAATATTCATAGTATGACACTTACAGTAAAATATGATAAGTACAGCACAGGCATTTATCAGCTGCATTGTACTTAATAATATTCACTGAAAAGATAGAAGTGGCTTCAAATTATAATGTGTTAGAGTTATATGCTAAAGACTAAATCATGTCCATATGTTAAACTTTACAGATATGCATTTAACCTGTCACTAACATTTTCATATAACAAATATGTTAAAGTGTCTTAAAAGATCATTTATTCTGATTTTAAATGGGACCACAATAGTATTTTTAAAGGCTTATCTACCACCACATTTAAATATATACATATATATATATATATATATATATATATATATATATATATATATAGTAGCCGGTGGCCTAGCACTCCTTCCACATCAGTGTTTCCACTGCCTGGGTGCTATCCTCAAATGATATGTATAGAATAATGGTAGAGATGGAGGGCACTCACAGGACTTCATATATTAGATAACTTTTATTGTACTGGTTATAATACAGTGTTGACGTTTCGGCCTTTTCTTAGGCCTTCTTCAAGACAAATTTCATAGTCTAAAAACATAAACAAAAAGAATATGATAAAATACGTTACCAAAGTGTAATGTCCAAGTATACACCAAAGTGTGACCCTCCACCAGAGGAAACCATCACGTCCCAAGTGAAATTTAAAAAGACTTCAAATGAAATAAAGAAGCCATGTCATCCAGCTGCCGTGGGAGAAGTAAGAAGAGGCAAGAGAACCATGAGAAAAGGGGAACAGAAAAAGAGAAGAAAAAGGGAGTATGAATGGAAATATGACAAAATGAACCACTGCTGGAACTACCGCAGTCCACCTGGGACCGTATTCTCACGTATCAGCTGTGTACTGTGATGCACCTTGTGGCGGGCCCATGTCACTGATACCCCAACATAATATATAAAATCATAATCGTAATATTATTGATAGTAAATGGCCCTATAACTTCAAAACCAGGTTGCGCCATACCCCCTAATTATATAATCAGATTCACAAATAGGTGGCTATACACCTTCCACGGTGTAGGCAATACAGCAATAATATCCATTATTCTCCTAGACTCATTTATACTGAGAGATATTATATCTCTGCCACTCCCGGACCCCGCCACAACTAAATAAATTGTTTAACCCCTAAACTGCCGCTCCCAGAGCCCACCGCCACCTACATTATACTTATTAACCCCTAATCTGCCCCCCCACACCGCCGCCACTATATTATATTTATCAACCCCTAATCTGCCCCGCCTACACCGCCACTACTATATTAAATTTATTAACTAACCCTAACCCTAACACCCCCTAACTTAAATATAATTTAAATAAATCTAGATAAATATTCCAAGCATTAAATAAATTATTCCTATTTAAAACTAAATACTTACCTGTAAAATAAACCCTAAGCTAGCTACAATATAACTAATAGTTACATTGTAGCTATTGTAGGGTTTATTTTTATTTTACAGGCATGTTTATATTTATTTTAACTAGGTATAATAGTTACTAAATAGTTATTAACTATTCGATAACTACCTATCTAAAATAAAGACAAATTTACCTGTAAAATAAAAACTAACCCAAGTTACAATTACACCTAACACTACAATTAAATTAATTCCCTAAATTATCTACAATTAAATAAAATGAAATAAAATTATCTAAAGTACAAAAAAAACCACTAAATTACAGAAAAACATAATTTATGTAAGAACTTACCTGATAAATTCATTTCTTTCATATTAGCAAGAGTCCATGAGCTAGTGACGTATGGGATATACATTCCTACCAGGAGGGGCAAAGTTTCCCAAACCTTAAAATGCCTATAAATACACCCCTCACCACACCCACAATTCAGTTTAACGAATAGCCAAGAAGTGGGGTGATAAGAAAAAAGTGCGAAAGCATATAAAATAAGGAATTGGAATAATTGTGCTTTATACAAAAAAATCATAACCACCACAAAAAAAGGGCGGGCCTCATGGACTCTTGCTAATATGAAAGAAATGAATTTATCAGGTAAGTTCTTACATAAATTATGTTTTCTTTCATGTAATTAGCAAGAGTCCATGAGCTAGTGACGTATGGGATAATGACTACCCAAGATGTGGATCTTTCCACACAAGAGTCACTAGAGAGGGAGGGATAAAATAAAGACAGCCAATTCCTGCTGAAAATAATCCACACCCAAAATAAAGTTTAATGAAAAACATAAGCAGAAGATTCAAACTGAAAATGCTGCCTGAAGTACTTTTCTACCAAAAACTGCTTCAGAAGAAGAAAATACAACAAAATGGTAGAATTTGGTAAAAGTATGCAAAGAGGACCAAGTTGCCGCTTTGCAAATCTGATCAACCGAAGCTTCATTCCTAAACGCCCAGGAAGTAGAAACTGACCTAGTAGAATGAGCTGTAATCCTATGAGGCGGAGTCTTACCCGACTCAACATAGGCAAGATGAATTAAAGATTTCAACCAAGATGCCAAAGAAATGGCAGAAGTTTTCTGGCTTTTCTAAAACCGGAAAAGATAACAAATAAACTTGAAGTCTTTCGGAAAGACTTAGTAGCTTCAACATAATATTTCAAAGCTCTAATAACATCCAAAGAATGCAACGATTTCTCCTTAGAATTCTTAGGATTAAGACATAATGAAGGAACCACAATGTCTCTACTAATGTTGTTGGAATTCACAACTTAGGTAAAAATTCAAAAGAAGTTCGCAACACCGCCTTATCCTGATGAAAAATCAGAAAAGGAGACTCACAAGAAAGAGCAGATAATTCAGAAACTCTTCTGGCAGAAGAGATGGCCAAAAGGAACAAAACTTTCCAAGAAAGTAATTTAATATCCAATGAATGCATAGGTTCAAATGGAGGAGCTTGAAGAACCCCCAGAACCAAATTCAAACTCCAAGGAGGAGAAATTGACTTAATGACAGGCTTTATACGAACCAAAGCTTGTACAAAACAATGAATATCAGGAAGAATAGCAATCTGTCTGTGAAAAAGAACAGAAAGAGCAGAGATTTGACCTTTCAAGGAACTTGCGGACAAACCCTTATCTAAACCATCCTGAAGAAACTGTAATATTCTCGGTATTCTAAAAGAATGCCAAGAAAAAATGATGAGAAAGACACCAAGAAATATAAGTCTTCCAGACTCTATAATATATCTCTCTGGATACAGATTTACGAGCCTGTAACATAGTATTAATCACAGAGTCAGAGAAACCTCTTTGACCAAGAATCAAGCGTTCAATCTCCATACCTTTAAATTTAAGGATTTCAGATCCTGATGGAAAAAAGGACCTTGAGACAAAAGGTCTGGTCTTAACGGAAGAGTCCACGGTTGGCAAGAGGCCATCCGGACAAGATCCGCATACCAAAACCTGTGAGGCCATGCCGGAGCTACCAGCAGAACAAACGAGCATTCCTTCAGAATCTTGGAGATTACTCTTGGAAGAAGAACTAGAGGCGGAAAGATATAGGCAGGATGATACTTCCAAGGAAGTGATAATTCATCCACTGCCTCCGCCTGAGGATCCCGGGATCTGGACAGATACCTGGGAAGTTTCTTGTTTAGATGAGAAGCCATCAGATCTATTTCTGGAAGTTCCCACATTTGAACAATCTGAAGAAATACCTCTGGGTGAAGAGACCATTCGCCCGGATGCAACGTTTGGCGACTGAGATAATCCGCTTTCCAATTGTCCATACCTGGGATATGAACCGCAGAGATTAGACAGGAGCTGGATTCCACCCAAACCAAAATTCGAGATACTTCTTTCATAGCCAGAGGACTGTGAGTCCCTCCTTGATGATTGATGTATGCCACAGTTGTGACATTGTCTATCTGAAAACAAATGAACAACTCTCTCTTGAGAAGAGGCCAAGACTGAAGAGCTCTGAAAATTGCACGGAGTTCCAAAATATTGATCGGAAATCTCACCTCCTGAGATTCCCAAACCCCTTGTGCCGTCAGATACCCCCACACAGCTCCCCAACCTGTAAGACTTGCATATGTTGAGATTATAGTCCAGGTCGGAAGAACAAAGAAGCCCCCTGAACTAAACGATGGTGATCTGTCCACCATGTCAGAGAGTGTTGTAAAATCGGTTTAAAGATATTAATTGAGATATCTTTGAGTAATCCCTGCACCATTGGTTCAGCATACAGAGCTGAAGAGGTCGCATGTGAAAACGAGCAAAGGAGATCGCATCTGATGCGGCAGTCCTAAGACCCAACATTTCCATGCATAAGGCTACCAAAGGGAATGATTGTGACTGAAGGTTTTGACAAGCTGATATCAATGTTAAACTTCTCTTGTCTGACAAGGACAGAGTCATAGACACTGAATTTATCTAGAAACCTAAAAAGGTTACCCTTGTCTGAGGAATCAATGAACTGAATGGTAAATTGATCCTCCAACCATGAATTTGAAGAAACAACACAAGTCGATTCGTATGAGATTTTTTCGAAAATGAGAAGACTGAGCAAGTACCAAAATATCGTCCAAATAAGGAAATACCAAAACCCTATTCTCTGATTACAGAAAAAAGGGGCACCGAGAACCTTTGAAAAAAATTCTTGGAACTGAGGCTAGGCCAAACGGTAGAGCCACAAAACTGGTAATGCTTGTCTAAAAAGAGAATCTCAGACACTAAAAGTGATCTGGATGAATCGGAATATGCAGATACACATCCTGTAAATCTATTGTAGACATATAATGCCCTTGCTAAACAAAAGGCAGGATAGTCCTACAATAACCATCTTGAATGTTGGTATCCTAACATAACGATTCAATAATGACAGATCCGGAACTGGTCTGAAGGAATTGACCTTCTTTGGTACAAATGAAGAGATAAAATAAAACCCCAGCCCCTGTTCCAGAACTGGAACTGGCATAAATACTCCAGCCAACTCTAGATCTGAAACACATTACAGAAATGCTGAGCCTTTGCTGTGTTAACTGGGACACAGAAAAGAAAAGAATCTCTTAGCAGGAGGCCTTAACTTGAAGCCAATTCTGTACCTTTCTGAAACAATGTTTCTGAAACCAGAGATTAAGAACGGAATTGATCCAAATTTCTTTGAAGAAAATGTAATCTGCCCCATACCAGCTGAGCTGGAATAAGGGCCGCACCTTCATAGGTACTTAGGAGCTGGCTATAGGTTTCTATAAGGCTTGGATATATTCCAAACTGGAAATAGTTTCCAAACTGATACCGCTCCTGAGGATGAAGGATCAGGCTTTTGTTCCTTGTGAGGAAAGGAACTAAAATGATTATTTACCCTGGAAAGAAAGGGAAAGCAAAGATGACTTAGAAGACATGTCAGCATTCCAAGTTTAATCCATAAAGCTTTTCTAGCTAAAATAGCTAGAAACATATACCTGACATCAACTCTAATGATATCAAAAGATGGTATCACCAATAAAATTATTAGCATGTTATAGAATAATAATAATGCTATAAAATTATGATCTGTTACTTGTTGCGCTAAAGCTTCTAATCAAAAAGTTGAAGCTGCAGCAACATCCGCTAAAAATATAGCAGGTCTAAGAAGATTACCTGAACATAAGTAAGCTTTTCTTAGAAAGGATTCAATTTTCCTATCTAAAGGATCCTTAAATGAAATACTATCTGCCGTAGGAATAGTAGTACATTAACAGGAGTAGAGACAGCCCCATAACCTTAGGGATTTTTGTCTCAAAAAACTCTAATCTGTCAGATGGCACAGGATATAATTTGCTTAAACGTCTAGAAGGAGTAAATAAATTACCCAAATTATTCCATTCCCTGGAAATTACTTCAGAAATAGCATCAGGGAGATAAAACACTTCTGGAATAACTACAGGAGATTTAAAAACCTTATTTAAACGTTTACATTTAGAATCAAGAGGACCAGAATCCTCTATTTCTAATGCAAATAATACTTCTTTAAGTAAAGAACGAATAAATTCCATCTTGAACAAATACAAAGATTTATCAGCATCAACCTCTGAGACAGAAACCTCTGAACCAGAAGAACCATTATCAGTATCAGAATGATGATGTTCATTTAAAAATTCATCTGAAAAAAAGAGAAGTTTTAAAAGACTTTTATTTATACTAGAAGGAGAAATAACAGACATAGCCTTCTAAATGGATTTAAAAAATAAAATCTCTTATGTTATCAGGAACACTCTGAAAATTAGATGTTGACGGAACAGCAACAGGTAATGTAACAGTACTAAAGGAAATTTTATCTGCATTAATAAGTTTGACATGACATGCAATACAAATAACAGCTGGAGAAACAGATACCAAAAGTTTATAGCAGATACACTTAGCTTGGTAACTCCAGCACTGTGCAGTGATTTTCCTGAAGTATCTTCTGACTCAGTTGCAACGTGGAACATCTTGCAATATGTAAAAGAAAAAAACAACATATAAAGCAAAATTGATCAAATTCCTTAAATGACAGTTTCAGGAATGGGAAAAAATGCCAAAGAACAAGCTTCTAGCAACCAGAAGCAATAAAAAATGAGACTTAAATAATGTGGAGACAAAAGTGACGCCAATATTTTTTCGCGCCAAATAAGACGCCCACATTATTTGGCGCCTAAATGCTTTTTGGCGCCAAAAATGACGCCACATCCGGAACGCCGACATTTTTGGCGCAAAATAACGTCAAAGAATGACGCAACTTCCGGCGACACGTATGACGCCGGAAACGGAAATAGAATTTTTGCGCCAAAAAAGTCAGCGCCAAGAATGACGCAATAAAATGAAGCATTTTCAGCCCCCGCGAGCCTAACAGCCCACAGGGAAAAAGTCAAATTTTAAGGTAAAAAATGTTAAATTAAAATGCATTATCCCAAATATGAAACTGACTGTCTGAAAAATAAGGAAAGTTGAACATTCTGAGTCAAGGCAAATAAATGTTTGAATACATATATTTAGAACTTTATAAACAAAGTGCCCAACCATAGCTAGGAGTGTCACAGAAAATAAGACTTACTTACCCCAGGACACTCATCTACATATAGCAGATAGCCAAACCAGTACTGAAACGAGAATCAGCAGAGGTAATGGTATATATAAGAGTATATCGTCGATCTGAAAAGGGAGGTAAGAGATGAATCTCTACGACCGATAACAGAGAACCTATGAAATAGACCCCTTAGAAGGAGATCACTGCATTCAAATAGGCAATACTCTCCTCACATCCCTCTGACATTCACTGCACGCTGAGAGGAAAACCGGGCTCCAACTTGCTGCGGAGCGCATATCAACGTAGAATCTAGCACAAACTTACTTCACCACCTCCATCGGAGGCAAAGTTTGTAAAAAACTGAATTGTGGGTGTGGTGAGGGGTGTATTTATAGGCATTTTAAGGTTTGGGAAACTTTGCCCCTCCTGGTAGGAATGTATATCCCATACGTCACTAGCTCATGGACTCTTGCTTACATGAAAGAAATAATAATTACACCTAATCTAATCCCCCTAACAAAATAAAAAAGCCCCCCAAAATAAAAAAGCCCTACCCTACATTAAATTACAAATAGCCCTTTAAAGGGCCTTTTGCGGGGCATTGCCCCAAAGTAATCAGCTCTTTTACCTGTAAAAAAATTTTTACAAACCCCCCCAACATTAAAACCCACCACCCACACAACCAACCCTACTCTAAAACCCACCCAATACCCCCATTAAAAAAACCTAACACTAACCCCTTGAAGATCACCCTACCTTGAGAAGTCTTCACCCAACCGGGCCGAAGTCCTCAACGAAAGCCGGGCGAAGTGGTCCTCCAGACGGGCAGAAGTCTTCATCCAGACGGCATCTTCTATCTTCATCCATCCGGCGCGGAGTTGCTCCATCTTCAAGATATCCGACCTGGAGCATCCTCTTGGGTGGGTTTTAGAGTAGGGTTGGTTGTGTGGGTGGTGGGTTTTAAAGTTGGGGGGGGGTTGTAATTTTTTTTTTTACAGGTAAAAGAGCTGATTACTTTGGGGCCATGCCCCGCAAAAGGCCCTTTTAAGGGCTATTTGTAATTTAGTGTAGGGTAGGGCTTTTTTTATTTTGGGGGGCTTTTTTATTTTGTTAGGGGGATTGGATTAGGTGGAAATAGTGGCAACGGTGTTAGTTTAAGCAAATATCAACCCCTTCATAATATAGTATGCTGAAATAATAGTAGATATATAATCTATTCAGTATTCATTATATACCAGTTAGTATCACTGGTGAAGTGTAGGAGAAGGGGGGTGCTGACTGTCTGATAGATATATAGGTACAAAAAAGAGAGAGAAGTTTGACAGTACCCAGCACTCACAAAACACTATATAGTAACAGTATGCATTGAAAACCGGATTGTGTCAAGAACTGGTTATTAAAACGTAACTTTTACTAATGATAGAATAAAAAGGGTGGTAAATAGTACCAAATGTATAATATAAATATGTGAGACATACATTTAAAACTTAGATTAAGAAACAGATCAGGACTGTGTGTGTGAGACTTCAAAAACAGAATTACTTCCCTGGGTAATAGTTCAAATACACTGTAACCCTCAGGGCTCAGAGAATACACGGATTGCTCTAAAGATAATCTAAAAAGGGGATTGACCCCAACAACATTACCTAATCTGAGCAATACTGGTATCTAGAGCAGGAGAGGAAACGGTTTATAAATGACTGATTAAGGAAGGCAATTGCCACATCAATATGAGCTTAGAAAGGTCCCAGGTAAACACAAATTAGCAAGTCTCATGCACACAGACAATGCCTGATATACATTTCGCCGCTAGCACGGATTTCTCAGAAATGTACATCAGGCATTGTCTGTGTGCATGAGACTTGCTAATTTGTGTTTACCTGGGACCTTTCTAAGCTCATATTGATGTGGCAATTGCCTTCCTTAATCAGTCATTTATAAACCGTTTCCTCTCCTGCTCTAGATACCAGTATTGCTCAGATTAGGTAATGTTGTTGGGGTCAATCCCCTTTTTAGATTATCTTTAGAGCAATCCGTGTATTCTCTGAGCCCTGAGGGTTACGGTGTATTTGAACTATTACCCAGGGAAGTAATTCTGTTTTTGAAGTCTCACACACACAGTCCTGATCTGTTTCTTAATCTAAGTTTTAAATGTATGTCTCACATATTTATGTTATACATTTGGTACTATTTACCAACCTTTTTTATTTTATTCTATCATTAGTAAAAGTTACGTTTTAATAACCAGTTCTTGACACAATCCGGTTTTCAATGCATACTGTTACTATATAGTGTTTTGTGAGTGCTGGGTACTGTCAAACTTCTCTCTCTTTTTTTGTGATTAGATTAGGTGTAATTAGTTTAAAAATCTTGTAATTATTTTATTATTTTCTGTAATTTAGTGTTTGGTTTTTTTTTGTACTTTAGATAATTTTATTTAATGTTAGTTAATTTTAGTTAATTTTGGGAATTAATGTAATTATAGTGCAGTGTTAGGTGTAATTGTAACTTAGGTTAGGTTATATTTTACAGGTAAATTTGTCTTTATTTTAGCTAGGTAGTTATTAAATAGTTAATAACTATTTAATAACTATTCTACCTATTTAAAATAAATACAAACTTGCCTGTAAAATAAAAAATAAACCCTAAGATAGCTACAATGTAACTATTAGTTATATTGTAGCTATCTTAGGGTTTATTTCATAGGTAAGTATTTCGTTTTAAATAGGAATAATTTATTTAATGCTAGGAATATTTATTTAGATTTATTTAAATTATATTTAAGTTAGGGGGGTTAGGGTTAGGCTTAGGTTTAGGAGTTAATAAATTTAATATAGTGGCGGCGGTGTAGGGGGGGCAGATTAGGGGTTAATAAATATAATGTAGGTGGCGGCGGTGTAGGGGGGGCAGAATAGGGGTTAATAAATATAATGTAGGTGGCGGCTGTGTAGAGGGGGCAGATTAGGGGTTAATAAATATAATGTAGGAGGCGGTGGGCTCCAGGAGCGGTGGTTTATGGGGTTAAACACTTTATTTAGTTGCGGCGGGGTCCGTGAGCGACGGTTTAGGTGTTAATACATTTATTAGAGTTGTGGTGGGATCCCTGAGTTGCGGTTTAGGGTTTAATACATTTATTAGAGTTGCGGTGGGCTCCGGGAGCAGCGGGATAGGGGGTATAACAGTATAGTATAGTGTGGATGTTTAGTGACAGGGTACCAATAAAGCTGGGAAAAAGCCGAAGAGCAGCGAGATCGATGACTGTTAGTTAACAACAGTCCGCTGCTCATCGCCCCGTACTTGGTGCACGGCTTTTTGACAGCTTCTTTGGTAACTTTGGAGAATGTATTCAGGTCCGCGGCAGCAATGTTAGGCGAACTTAGGCGAGCGTATTGGTGCCGTCAAATGCAGGTAAGTTGACAGCTTGATAAATAGATGCCAATATCTCTTTAAATCTCTGTACATGTAAAATCAGAAATAATTGGAGCTGACATAACAACAAACTCTTCTCAATAGTAAAACTCCTTTATAATTCAAATACAGCTCAGTACTATGTAGGTTGAATCCTTAAATTAAAACTCCAGATAGGTTAGGGGGTTGTAGGCCAAAACTGCCTTAGTTAAAAAGAGGCTCAAAAGAAAGTGCTCAGATTAATCTCAGATCTTGCTTAGCAACCAATCTTGCAGCTATTGACAACCATCGCCCAAGCATTCCCCTTTTTTGCCAATTTTAAGTGTTTTTTCACATCCTTAATGAAATAATATTTCCTTTATGAGAGAATATTGGGCATCTATGTTTGTCAAGGAGCTTGTGGGGGCAGAACTTTATACCTGACTTTAACATTTTGGGTATCTTTTGAGGTTTGTAAATGTTTTTCCTGCAACCTCTTTAGTTTTATCTGTCCCCTCCTCCTATCTGCTGCTGTATTCCTGCCCATCCTCTTTCTGTCACTCCTGTCACTCTCCTATCCTGCCACGCTGTCATTTCACTCACATTTGTTTTTCTCCCTGCTTCGCTTTCCCACTTACAAACCCTTTCTCTCTCCCTCTCATTCCCACCTTATTCTTTCTCTTCCCCATTTGGCCTTTTTCACTTCCCCTCTCTTCCCCTCTTGCCCCATCTAATTTCTCTTACCACCTGTCATACAAGTTATCAAAAAATAATTCACATACATTTTAAAAATATGTTTAAGATAACAAATGTGTGTATGTGTGTTATGTGCATAGACACTTGGGGGTAGATTTAACTAATGTCGAGCGGACATGATTTGCTATAGCGAATCATGTCTGCTCAACATCACTAAATACCAACAGCATACACTGTCTACATTTAACATTGCACAAGCATTTCTAGTGAAATGCTTATGCAATGCCGCCCCCTGCTCACTGGTGGTCAATCGACTGCTAGCAGGGGCTGTCAATCACCCCGATCGTATTGTTCATTTGGCACTCTGTGTATTAAAAGGGTTTTAAACTCATTGCATTCCAAAATAATACAGTATGCTGAAATAAGTATTAAGCAATTTTATTAAACATTTTTTTAATTTGTTATTATTGACAAATTCATTACTGCATTGTCCATAGTTCTTGTGCTGCTATTTTAACCTACTACCAGCAGGTGCTGATCGCTATGTTTTCAGCCACAGTAACTGTAAGTGTACCATGGAAATGCCTCAGTGGTTTAGTAATCCTGAAGTAAGCACTGAATGCAGTCAAGAGACATAGCACCAGAGTGCCCAGAGTAAAGCAGATTTATTTATCTGTTTCAGGTAGACAGTTAATGGGAAATGTTATTAGAGTTATTTAAATATGAAATAATATTGTATGGAATAGAACTGATTAAGACAGATTTCTGCAGATCAATAGCTATGACAGGCCTTGTGTATGTGTATTGTAAACTACAGTAACTGTATTAATGTCTGTATAGTTTATTCGCTCCATTAGCATGGATGGCGAAAGATTAACAAAATAAAGGTAGAGTCAGTTTGTTATATTCTATTGGGTCCGCCTGGTTAAACAGGTTGTTAAATGGATTCGCTGCAGCCACCTGTTGAAATAAAGATGTTGGCGAATTATGAAGCGGGCTAAGGCTACTAAAGCAATAGAGACCTAATGTCCAAGCAACTCCAGTATCCAATATCAGTTCAAAATATGTTTTATTTGTGAGGAAGTTATGCAGAATGTTATTATTATGCTGTATACTCCAATAGAATATATTATGCTATATACTCCAATAGTGTATTATGCTGTATAGACTTGTTTAATTTCAGATATGTTTGCACCAATTGTTTATGGAAAAGAGAATGTATAATAATAATTAATATTATAATGTTATATATAGTCAGTGGTTCAGTAATCCTGAAGCAAGCATTTAATGCAGTCAAGAGACATAGCACCAGAGTGCCCAGAGTAAAGCAGAGTTATTTATCTGTTTCAGATGAGAATCACAAAATAAATGTGCTGCATCAGAATAACCTCTTTATTCTAAAATTGCAACATATTTTGGCGAGCCACAGCCAGGAGAAGTAAATTAAAGCAAGAAAAGACTACTCCTTTTACCAGGGACAAATCTATAAGTCAATAGAAGTCAATAGAAAATCCTTTGAAAATTGAGCAATTGCAAGGCGAAGTGAGCACAATGCTTCTGCAGCTAGAGAAAGCTCATCTTGTTTGCCAATTTCTAAAGTGCCTGGATGAAAGTGGGGCAGGTTTCCTCATCAAGTCCAGAAGAACCCTTATCAGGAAGGCAGAGAGAGTCTTGGAGGAGATAGAAGGCAGTCAAGAGGAAGATGAGGTTTGCCGTACTTGAAAGACCTCCTGATGTTTATTACAGAAAGTACGCAGGGTGTGGCAGATGTAGAACCAATGGTAGTGGAGCCCACTCAGTTGAGAGATCTAAGAGATAAATACCTACAACTGCAACAATCTCAAGAGGGAGCTCGCAAAGCGTTAGGAGATGAGAACACTAGAGAATAGAATCAGCGTGAGCAGCGGAAGTGTGAGAAATGTGGAGGAAGTGACAGTACAATTGACAGCCATTGTGCCAGAAGTAATCCTCCGGCAGGAATTCAGAATCTGTGGACAGATTGGAGAAGAGGGACAGAAAGATAAACTGTCCTACACAAGCCTGGCCCACCAGATTGAAGCAGGAATCCGGACGGGACATTCTGAAGTGGAGATTATTGAGGCATTGATACGGGCAGTCAGCCCTGGACTTCATCTGAGAGATATGTTGGAGATTAAGAGTGGACTTACTCTCAGCATGTTGAAGACTATCCTGAAGGGACATTTTAAGGAAGATAGCTCCTCTGATTTGTTCCATAAGCTGATGAATATCTCTCAAGAACCCAAAGAGTCAGCTCAGAACTTCTTATTCAGAGCAACTGAGTTGAAAGAAAAGCTACTGTGGAAGTCAAGTGACAAAGAAACTGAAGACCAGTACAGTACAGACCTTATTCAACTAAAGATTTTTTGTTCTATTGTGTTAGGCAGATGTGTTATAAATTAAGAAAATGTTCCTCACAGCCATGGAGACCAGCAGTCGAACATGACCAAGAGAGTTTCCAATGATTAAGACACAAGCAAGACAGAGAGGTCGTAAGGAATGCCGGGAGGTCAATGCAGGAGCCACATGTTTCTGCTGTGGTCAAACATGTCATGGGGATACAGAAACAGCAAGGACACCATCATCCTACTAATACTTCAAGACAGCAGGGTATGGTGTCCATTAATGAAGTACTGGGAACCTCTCCTATAAACACAGTAAATTATTTACCACCACAATGTTAAGCCAAGCTGCTAGATCTGGTTGGAAGACGGTGCCTTATTTCTTGCCGACTTGATGATTTCATCATCAAAGCTTTGTGGGACAATAGGGCACAAGCAAGCATTGTAAATGACGTCTGGAGAAAACAATATCTCCCACACACCACAATCCAACCCATTGCAGAACTGCTTGGACCTGAAACTCTGATATGACTAGCAGCTTAGTAGACATAAATACTATTTATTCGATGGATTGAGGTGAGATTTCAATTGGATTGTGAACCAGCATTAGCAGAGACACTGACAGTCCCAATTTTAGTTGCAAGTGACCCTAAAGTGGCTGAAGATCCAATTATTGGGTTCAATGTAATTGAAGAATTAGTCAGTCAAGAGAAGATAGTAGCAGAAACATCAGTCAGGATTATACAGTTGATGAAGAACAAAGAAAGATCCGTGCTAACAAATAAGCTGGTTTATAATGCCAACAGAAATAGGTGATTTCTCCGAAAACACCTTATAACAGAAATTCAGAGGAAATTAGAGAGCACAATTCCAATAAAGAAAACTTGTGCAGTCTACAATCTGTGGCGCTAAATATTAACTTAAAGGGACAGTCAAGTCCAAAAAAACTTTCATGATTCAGATAGGGCATGTAATTTTCAACAACTTTCCAATTTACTTTTATCACCAATTTTGCTTTGTTCTCTTGGTATTCTTAGTTAAAAGCTAAACCTAGGAGGTTCATATGCTAATTTCTTAGACCTTGAAGGCCGCCTCTAATCTAAATGCATTTTGATAGTTTTTCACCACTAGAGGCCATTAGTTCATGTGTTTCAGATAGATAACATTGAGCTCATGCTCGTGAATTTACCATGGAGACAGCTCTGATTGGCTAAAATGCAAGTCTGTCAAAAGAACTGAAATAAGGGGGCAGTCTGCTGAGGCTTAGATAAAATGTAATTACAGAGGTAAATGTTTATAATTATAACTGTGTTGGTTATGCAAAACTGGGGAATTGGTAATTAAGGCATTATCTATCTTTTAAAACAACAAAAATTCTGGTGTTGACTGTCCCTTTAATATAAACTATATGGCTGATCAATTGTGTGAGAGTCACTAATTAATAGTGGTGGTGGATAGATTTAATAGTAGTTAATATTTAACAGGGTAAAGATTAAATGGTTATTTTAATATGATTGATCGGGTTTAAAATTAATATAAAATTCATATAAAATACATTCTAAATAAAAAACATACTTCACAAAAAACAATTCATATATAACATATTAAAAACACATAAGAAACTTCATATAAAGGAACTTCATATAAAGGACTTTCTAAAAGATACTTAAAATAAGGCAATATAGATAGATCACAGCATGGCCTCAGGCAATAACCACCCTGGGGGGAAAGCTGTGATTGGAGGAAGCCGGATTAGTCATTGCTGAGGTGTGAAGAGAAGATTTCCAGGAGGGGTAAGCTGCTGTAGCTGTGAAAAGAAAAAAAGGTACGTTTTTAATAAAAACGGCTGATTTTTAAACTTTGATGAATGAAAGTGCCCCTGTTTTTAATAGTATTTTTAAAAAACAGGCTTTCATTCACCAAAGTTTACCTTCACTTTAAGTTAAGTGCAGTAAACCAAAATATTCATACGAATGTACAAATGCACAGTCTATCAACAGAAAGTCTTTTTTAAATCTTGAGTCTTTTGTTTAAAACTGCATGGCAAGAGAAGATACTTCCTGTTAAACAGAGAAAGAGACAAGAAATCCTTACGTAAAGTTCATAAACCCTTTTTTCTATGGGACTTCCATAGCGCTGGTATTACGAGTCTGTCCTGGGAGGCCAAAAAGTGAGTGGTACACCATCTTCCTCCAAGATTCCTAACGCATTCTAAAGTCAGTAGTTATGAGTTTTACACTACAAAGCCGTAGCATAAAACTCATAACTAAAGTTCTAAAAAGTACACTAACACCCAAAAACTACCTATTATCTCCTAAACCCAGGCCCTCCCACATTGCAAACACTATAATAAATGTTTTAACCCCTAATCTGCCGCTCCGGACATCGCCACCACTATAATAAACATATTGACCCCTAAACCGCTGCACTCCCGCCTTGCAAACACTAGTTAAATATTATTAACCCCTAATCTGCTGCCCCTAACATCGCCGCCACCTACACTATATTTATTAGTCCCCAATCTGTTGCCCCCAAAATCGCTGCCACCTACCTACATTTATTAACCCCTAATCTGCCGTCCCCAATGTCGCCGCCACTATATTAAATGTATTAACCCCTAAACCTAAGTCTAACCCTAACCCTAACACCCCCTAACTTAAATATAATTACAATAAATCTAAATAAAAATTAATATTATTACCTAAATAATTCCTATTTAAAACTAAAGACTTACCTGTAAAATAAACCCTAAGCTAGCTACAATATAACTAATAGTTACATTGTATCTAGCTTAGGGTTTATTTTTATTTTACAGGCAAGTTTGTATTTATTTTAACTAGGTAGAATAGTTACTAAATAGTTATTAACTATTTAATAACTACCTAGCTAAAATAAATACAAATTTACCTGTAAAATAAAACCTAAGTTACAATAACACCTAACACTACACTATAATTAAATAAATTCCCTACATTAAATACAATTAAATAAATTAAATTAGCTAAAGTACAAATAAACCCCACTAAATTACAGAAAATAATAAACAAATTACAGATCTTTAAACTAATTACACCTAATCTAATAGCCCTATCAAAATAAAAAAGCCCCCCCCCCCCCAAATAAAAAAACCCTAGCCTAAACTAAATTATCAATAGCCCTTAAAAGGGCCTTTTGCTGGGCATTGCCCCAAAGAAATCAGCTCTTTTACCTGTAAAATACATACAAACAACCCCCCCAACAGTAAAACCCACCACCCACACAACCAACACCCCAAATAAAATACTATCTAAAAAAACCTAAGCTCCCCATTGCCCTGAAAAGGGCATTTGGATGGGCATTGCCCTTAAAAGGGTAGTTAGCTCTTTTGCAGCCCAAACCCTAATCTAAAAAATAAAACCCACCCAATACACCCTTAAAAAACCCTAACACTAACCCCCTGAAGATCAACTTACCGGGAGACGTCTTCATCCAAGCCGGGCCAAAGTCCTCAACGAAGCCGGGAGAAGTCTTACCCCCTGAAGATCGACTTACTGTTCTGAAGACCGGACATCCATCCTCAAGGAAGCAACAGAAGTCTTCATCCAACCGGGCCGAAGTCCTCAACGAAGCCGGGAGAAGTCTTCATCCAAGCCAGGCGAAGTGGTCCTCCAGACGGGCAGAAGTCTTCATCCAGACGGCATCTTCTATCTTCATCCATCCGACGCGGAGTGGCTCCATCTTCAAGACATGCGACGCAGAGCATCCTCTTCATCCTGAGTCTTCTTACTGAATGACGGTTCCTTTAAGTGACGTCATCCAAGATGGCGTTCCTTAGATTCCGAGTGGCTGATAGAATTCTATCAGCCAATCGGAATTAAGGTAGAAAAAATCCTATTGGCTGATGCAATCAGCCAATAGGATTGAGCTTGCATTCTATTGGCTGATTTGAACAGCCAATAGAATGCAAGCTCAATCCTATTGGCTGATTGGATCAGCCAATAGAATTGAACTTCAATCCTATTGGCTGATTGCATCAGCCAATAGGATTTTTTCTACCTTAATTTTTCTCAGCCGGACTTTTTCTCAGCCGGCTCTCCCTGTTGATTCCTATGGGGAAATCATGCATGAGCATGTTACACCAGCTCACTGCATCAGATTAAGGTTAATAAATATAATGTAGGTGTCGGCGATGTTGGGGGCAGCAGATTAGGGGTTAATAAATATAATGTAGGTGGCGGCAATGTCCGGAGCGGCAGATTAGGGGTCAATAAGTATAATGAAGGTGTCGGCGATGTGGGGACGGCAGATTAGGGGTTAATAAGTGTAAGATTAGGGGTGTTTAGACTTGGGGTTCATGTTAGGGTGTTAGGTGTAAACATAAATTTAGTTTCCCCATAGGAATCAATGGGGCTGCGTTACTGAGTTTTACGCTGCTTTTTGGCAGGTGTTGGACTTTTTCTCAGCCAGCTCTCCCCATTGATGTCTATGGGGAAATCATGCACAAGCACGTACAACCAGCTCACCGCTGACTTAAGCAGCGCTGGTATTGGAGTGAAGTGTGGAGCTCAATTTTGCTCAACACTCACTTCTTGCCTGTTAACGCCGGGTTTGTTAAAACCCGTAATGCCAGCCAATAGAATGTGAGCTCAATACTATTCGCTGATTGGATCAGCCAATAGGATTGAACTTCAATCCTATTGGCTGATTGCATCAGCCAATAGGATTTTTTCTACCTTATAGAATTCTATCAGCCAATCAGAATCTAAGGGACGCCATCTTGGATGATGTCACTTAAAGGTACCTTCATTCTGTGTTAGTCGTCGGATGAAGACCACTTCACCTGGCTTCGTTGAGGACTTCGGCCTGGTTGGGTGAAGACTTCTCAAGGTAGGGTGATCTTCAAGGGGTTAGTGTTAGGTTTTATTAAGGGGGGATTGGGTGGGTTTTAGAGTAGGATTGGGTGTGTGGGTGGTGGGTTTTAATGTTGGGGGTGTATTGTACTTTTTTTTTACAGGTAAAAGAGCTGATTACTTTGGGACAATGCCATGCAAAAGGCCCTTTAAAGGGCTATTTGTAATTTAGTATAGGGTAGGGATTTTTATTATTTTGGGGGGCTTTTTTATTTTATTAGGGGGATTAGATTAGGTGTAATTAGTTTAAAAAACTTGTAATTATTTTATTATTTTCTGTAATTTAGTGTTTTTTTTTTCGTACTTTAGATAATTTTATTTGATTGTATTTAATTGTATTTAGTTTATTTAATTTATTTAATTATAGTGTAGTGTTAGGTGTAATTGTAACTTAGGTTAGATTTTATTTTACAGGTAAATTTGTCTTTATTTTAACTAGGTAGCTATTAAATAGTTAATAACTATTTAATAACTATTGTACCTAGTTAAAATAAATACAAAGTTGCCTGTAAAATAAAAATAAACCCTAGGGCCTAGATTTAGAGTTTGGCGTTAGCCGTGAAAACCAGCGTTAGAGGCTCCTAACGCTGGTTTTAGGCTACCTCCGGTATTTGGAGTCACTCAAAAAAGGGTCTAACGCTCACTTTTCAGCCGCGACTTTTCCATACCACAGATCCCCTTACGTAAATTGCGTATCCTATCTTTTCAATGGGATTTTTCTAACTCCGGTATTTAGAGTCGTGTCTGAAGTGAGCGTTAGAATTCTAACGACAAAACTCCAGCCGCAGGAAAAAAGTCAGTAGTTAAGAGCTTTCTGGGCTAACGCCGGTTTATAAAGCTCTTAACTACTGTACTCTAAAGTACACTAACACCCATAAACTACCTATGTACCCCTAAACCGAGGTCCCCCCACATCGCCGCAACTCGATTAAATTTTTTTAACCCCTAATCTGCCGACCGCCACCTACGTTATCCTTATGTACCCCTAATCTGCTGCCCCTAACACCGCCGACCCCTATATTATATTTATTAACCCCTAATCTGCCCCCCACAACGTCGCCGCCAGCTACCTACACTTATTAACCCCTAATCTGCCGACCGCAAAGCGCCGCCACCTACGTTATCCTTATGTACCCCTAATCTGCTGCCCCTAACACCGCCGACCCCTATATTATATTTATTAACCCCTAATCTGCCCCCCTCAACGTCGCCTCCACCTGCCTACACTTATTAACCTCTAATCTGCCGAGCGGACCGCACTGCTACTATAATAAAGTTATTAACCCCTAATCCGCCTCACTAACCCTATAATAAATAGTATTAACCCCTAATCTGCCCTCCCTAACATCGCCGACACCTAACTTCAATTATTAACCCCTAATCTGCCGACTGGAGCTCACCGCTATTCTAATAAATGTATTAACCCCTAAAGCTAAGTCTAACCCTAACACTAACAACCCCCTAAGTTAAATATAATTTACATCTAACGAAATTAATTATCTCTTATTAAATAAATTATTCCTATTTAAAGCTAAATACTTACCTGTAAAATAAATCCTAATATAGCTACAATATAAATTATAATTATATTATAGCTATTTTAGGATTAATATTTATTTTACAGGCAACTTTGTAATTATTTTAACCAGGTACAATAGCTATTAAATAGTTAAGAACTATTTAATAGTTACCTAGTTAAAATAATTACAAAATTACCTGTAAAATAAATCCTAACCTAAGTTACAATTAAACCTAACACTATACTATCATTAAATTAATTAAATAAAATACCTACAATTACCTACAATTAAACCTAACACTACACTATCAATAAATAAATTAAATACAATTCCTACAAATAACTACAATGAAATAAACTAACTAAAGTACAAAAAATAAAAAAGAACTAAGTTACAAAAAATAAAAAAATATTTACAAACATAAGAAAAGTATTACAACAATTTTAAACTAATTACACCTACTCTAAGCCCCCTAATAAAATAACAAAGACCCCCAAAATAAAAAATGCCCTACCCTATTCTAAATTACTAAAGTTCAAAGCTCTTTTACCTTACCAGCCCTGAACAGGGCCCTTTGCGGGGCATGCCCCAAGAAGTTCAGCTCTTTTGCCTGTAAAAAAAAACATACAATACCCCCCCAACATTACAACCCACCACCCACATACCCCTAATCTAACCCAAACCCCCCTTAAATAAACCTAACACTAAGCCCCTGAAGATCATCCTACCTTGTCTTCACCATACCAGGTTCACCGATCCGTCCTGGCTCCAAAATCTTCATCCAACCCAAGCGGGGGCTGGCGATCCATCATCCGGTGGCTGAAGAGGTCCAGAAGAGGCTCCAAAGTCTTCATCCTATCCGGGAAGAAGAGGTGATCCGGACCGGCAACCATCTTGATCCAAGCGGCATCTTCTATCTTCATCCGATGACGACCAGCTCCATCCTGAAGACCTCCACCGCGGACCCATCTTCTTCCGGCGACGTCCAACTGAAGAATGACGGTTCCTTTAAGGGACGTCATCCAAGATGGCGTCCCTCGAATTCCGATTGGCTGATAGGATTCTATCAGCCAATCGGAATTAAGGTAGGAATATTCTGATTGGCTGATGGAATCAGCCAATCAGAATCAAGTTCAATCCGATTGGCTGATCCAATCAGCCAATCAGATTGAGCTCGCATTCTATTGGCTGATCGGAACAGCCAATAGAATGCGAGCTCAATCTGAAGAAGATGGGTCCGCAGTGGAGGTCTTCAGGATGGAGCCGGTCGTCATCGGATGAAGATAGAAGATGCCGCTTGGATCAAGATGGTTGCCAGTCCGGATCGCCTCTTCTTCCCGGATAGGATGAAGACTTTGGAGCCTCTTCTGGACCTCTTCAGCCACCGGATGATGGATCGCCAGCCCCCGCTTGGGTTGGATGAAGATTTTGGAGCCATGACGGATCGGTGAACCTGGTATGGTGAAGACAAGGTAGGATGATCTTCAGGGGCTTAGTGTTAGGTTTATTTAAGGGGGGTTTGGGTTAGATTAGGGGTATGTGGGTGGTGGGTTGTAATGTTGGGGGGGGTATTGTATGTTTTTTTTTACAGGCAAAAGAGCTGAACTTCTTGGGGCATGCCCCGCAAAGGGCCCTGTTCAGGGCTGGTAAGGTAAAAGAGCTTTGAACTTTAGTAATTTAGAATAGGGTAGGGCATTTTTTATTTTGGGGGTCTTTGTTATTTTATTAGGGGGCTTAGAGTAGGTGTAATTAGTTTAAAATTGTTGTAATATTTTTCTTATGTTTGTAAATATTTTTTTATTTTTTGTAACTTAGTTCTTTTTTATTTTTTGTACTTTAGTTAGTTTATTTCATTGTAGTTATTTGTAGGAATTGTATTTAATTTATTTATTGATAGTGTAGTGTTAGGTTCAATTGTAGGTAATTGTAGGTATTTTATTTAATTAATTTAATGATAGTATAGTGTTAGGTTTAATTGTAACTTAGGTTAGGATTTAGTTTACAGGTAATTTTGTAATTATTTTAACTAGGTAACTATTAAATAGTTCTTAACTATTTAATAGCTATTGTACCTGGTTAAAATAATTACAAAGTTGCCTTTAAAATAAATATTAATCCTAAAATAGCTATAATATAATTATAATTTATATTGTAGCTATATTAGGATTTATTTTACAGGTAAGTATTTAGCTTTAAATAGGAATAATTTATTTAATAAGAGATAATTAATTTCGTTAGATGTAAATTATATTTAACTTAGGGGGGTGTTAGTGTTAGGGTGAGACTTAGCTTTAGGGGTTAATACATTTATTAGAATAGCGGTGAGCTCCAGTTGGCAGATTAGGGGTTAATAATTGAAGTTAGGTGTCGGCGATGTTAGGGAGGGCAGATTAGGGGTTAATACTATTTATTATAGGGATAGTGAGGCGGATTAGGGGTTAATAACTTTATTATAGTAGCGCTCAGGTCCGCTCTGCAGATTAGGGGTTAATAAGTGTAGGCAGGTGGAGGCGACGTTGTGGGGGGCAGATTAGGGGTTAATAAATATAATATAGGGGTCGGCGATGTTAGGGCAGCAGATTAGGGGTACATAGGGATAATGTAAGTAGCGGCAGTTTACGGAGCGGCAGATTAGGGGTTAATAATAATATGCAGGGGTCAGCGATAGCGGGGGCGGCAGATTAGGGGTTAATAAGTGTAAGGTTAGGGGTGTTTAGACTCGGGGTACATGTTAGAGTGTTAGGTGCAGACGTAGGAAGTGTTTCCGCATAGCAAACAATGGGGCTGCGTTAGGAGCTGAACGCGGCTTTTTTGCAGGTGTTAGGTTTTTTTCAGCTCAAACAGCCCCATTGTTTTCTATGGGGGAATCGTGCACGAGCACGTTTTTGAGGCTGGCCGCGTAAGCAACTCTGGTATCGAGAGTTGAAGCTGCGTTAAATATGCTCTACGCTCCTTTTTTGGAGCCTAATGCAGCCTTTATGTGGACTCTCAATACCAGAGTTATTTTTATGGTGCGGCCAGAAAAAAGCAGGCTTTAGCTTTTCGGGTCGTTACCGACAAAACTCTAAATCTAGCCGTAGGATAGCTACAATGTAACTATTAGTTATATTGTAGCTAGCTTAGGGTTTATCTTATAGGTAAGTGTGACGGATACCCCCTGCTACCCCAGCTGGGTAGCTCCGCCAAACGGGTCCTGCTTCCTCCCTGCCGACTGCAGCTATGTAGCTGGCAAGTGACCACAGCCTGTAGCAACCCCTGATGCCCGACAGCATCAGTACTCAGGGTCCCACCCTGTGGCAGACTCCAGCTTCCCCGACTGGGTTGCTCTGCCTGATGATCCTTTCTCTGCCTGGAACAGGCTGGCTATGTAGCCCAGGAAAGTGATTTCTATGTAGCCCAGGAAAGTGATTTTTGCTGGAGCTCACCCAAATAACTAGACAGACTAGCCTTCAGGTGAACAAGAACTAATTTTATTGAAAACATGCACTCCTTTTATACAGACAGCTCATCTTGATAAGACCCTGGACAATCCCACTATTTTCCCGCCATCCCCGCTCCTCCAGACAGCCTGGCACCTCCATAGGAGCCACAGTCCCACATAATCCCAATACATATGGGTGGCGGTTTCGGGGTGAGCTCTCGGTCCCCAGATTTTACAGTCCAAAAATCAGTATGATTCATTACTGGGGACCGGAGTTACAGTCCATTGAAGTTATGGGGTTAGGGGTGTCCAAAACCCCTGGTTCCCAAAGGAGCTTCCCTCCGGCAATTTCACCACCCCTTGCACTCCCCAGGGGCTACTAATCCCAAAAAGAGTGAAGCTCTGGGGCACATGGTTGCTGGAGCGACCTGGGTTAAAGTTAGCGGGTGTTCTGCTGTCCTGTGGCCGACCAGGAGTTCCAGGAGCCTGGCCAGCCTGAGAGGGGTTAGGCGGGTGTCCATTGTGAGGCGGCCGACCGGGCCTAGGAGGGTTTTCCTGGTCATAAACCATCTCTTCTCTGAAGACAAAACAAGCCAAAACAAAGCAAACAAACAGCTTCCAGAGATGGTGGTTGCTCTGAGGAATCCAAAACCACTGAGAAACAACAGGGGTGAGGTTGTAGGGCGGTGGGGGATAGCCTTAGCCGTCTGGTATCCGTGACATCTCCCCCCCTCCAGTTCGGCAGACCTGGCTAGACCCTTAACGGGTCGGCCTGGGGCTGTCCGACGGTGGCCCTCCACATCTCGGTTGCTGGGAGAGGTTATCCCATCTCTCCTGAGCTTGGGGCATCCTGGGGGGTTTCTGCTGGCGTTTATACCCTGCGCCCTGGGCACAGGGATAGTTACATAATGCAAAGACCCAAATAAGTTTGCTAAGGCTGGCTCCCAAACAATTGCTGTTCCACAAGTTCCAGTGTCCTTAAGTTCCATGGCCAAACTGTCTCCCTCTGTGACACTCTGTTGAGAACTGGCTGACCCACCCACAAACAAAGCCAGTGCCGGTTTCCCGGCGGTATACCCACCCCAGACTGTAGGTTGAGGTTGCTCCTTGGTGGGGCAGGCAAAACTCGGGTGCCCAAACTTGTGGCACCAACTGCATGAGCGGGTACCCCCTTTGCCTGCCCCCTGTGAGATATACTCCAGGACAAGAAAAGGATAGAGACCCTGCCAAGCTACTGAGGGGAGAGTCTGTCTGTTTCTTCTCCTGAGAAGGAGATCTACTGCTCCATGGGAAACTGTGCTGCAACTGGGGAGAGAGACCAACCGTCTCCTCTCCCAGAAAGGGATTCGGCCGCTGGGGAGAGATATCAATACCCATCTCTCCCTGCAAGGGCTTCTCTGTAAGGGGAGGGAGGACAACTACCTCCGCTCCCAGGGGATGGCTCTGCCGCTGGGGAGAGAGCCCGACTGCCTCCTCTCCCGGCTCCTGGCTCTGCCGCTGGGGAGAGAGACCGACTGTCTCCTCTCCCAGGAAGGGGTTCGGCTAACAGGGAGGGAGGACGACTACCTCCGCTCCCAGGGGATGGCTCTGCCACTGGGGAGAGAGACCGACAATCTCCTCTCCCGGCTCATGGCTCTGCCGCTGGGGAGAGAGACCGACTGTCTCCTCTCCCGGGAAGGGGTTCTGTTTACGGGGAGGGAGGATAACTACCTCCGCTCCCAGGGGATGGCTCTGCCACTGGGGAGGGAGACCGACTGTCTCCTCTCCCAGGAAGGGGTTTGGCTTACGGGGAGGGAGGGCGACTACCTCCGCTCCCAGGGGATGGCTCTGCCGCTGGGGAGAGAGACCGACTGTCTCCTCTCCTGGTTCCTGGCTCTGCCGCTGGGGAGGGAGACTGACTGTCTCCTCTCCCAGGAAGGGGTTCGGCTTACGGGGAGGGAGGACGACTACCTCCGCTCCCAGGGGATGGCTCTGCCACTGGGCAGAGAGACCGACTGTCTTCTCTCCCAGCTCCTGGCTCTGCCACTGGGGAGGGAGACCAACTGTCTCCTCTCCCAGGAAGGGGTTCGGCTTATGGGGAGGGAGGACGACTACCTCTGCTCCCAGGGGATGGCTCTGCCGCTGGGGAGAGAGACCGACTGTGTCTCCTCTCCCGGCTCCTGGCTCTGCCACTGGGGAGGGAGACCGACTGTCTCCTCTCCCAGGAAGGGGTTTTTTGTACGGGGAGGAAGGACGACTACCTCCGCTCCCAGGGGATGGCTTTGCCGCTGGGGAGAGAGACCGACTGTCTCCTCTCCCAGGAAGGGATTCTGCTGCTGGGGAGAGTTATCGTCATCCATCTCTCCCTTGTCCAAGTCCATAAGCTTGGGGCCCAACTGCTGATCTGTATCTAGCAGCTCGTTGTCACTTATGCTCTGTTGCTTATTCTCTAAGGCCAACCTCCATGATTCCCAGACTGCTGTATCTCCCTGCAGGCTCTGTGGCATGCTGTTTAATGCAATCTATCAGTCTTTTGTATCTCTGTTCCATCTCCAATTCCTTGCCACATATATAATCCAAATCGGCTTGCAGCCAGGGTACCCCTGAGAGACTCAGCAGGCTCCCTCAGTACTCACAAATGTCCTTAAGTCTCCACTCCTCCTGACTCCCAAAATCTTTGTCCTCTGCCATTAGTTCAAATAGTAATGCAGGGCCGCCATAGCCAAAGCCCTCTGTGGGGACACCGTCACCCAGCCATGGCCACACTTGCATAGCATATCATCGGAGGGCCCTGTAGCTGTCATCCAGAACCATCTCCTCCTGGACCAGTCCATCCAATTCAGACAGCCATTCCGCCCGGGGCTGTCCTCCCAGGCAAGGTACTCAGAACTTCCACTGGAGCCAGTAATCTTCGTCATCAGGGGAGAGGGTTGTTACTCGATAGCTCTGCTCTTGTTTAAGAGCCTCCCTCCAGAGTCATCGGCGGACAAGGTCCCTTTGTGCCAGCATGTCCCAATATGAACTAGGACTGTCCAGCTGGGCCAGCGCCTGCTCTGCTCTCTTTAGGAGCTTGGTTCCCATAGTTACCGGCTACTGTGGCACGTCTCCTCTGTCGGCAGAAACTGTGTGATAGAAGCAGATCCCACCGCTGCCAGCCAATGTGATGGATGCCCCCGGCTACCCCGACTGGGTAGTTCCGCCAAACGGGTCCTGCTTCCTCCCTGCCGACTGCAGCTATGTAGCTGGCAAGTGACCACAGCCTGTACTCAGGGTCCCACCCTGTGGCAGACTCCAGCAACCCAGACTGGGTTGCTCTGTCTGATGATCCTTTCTCTGCCTGAGCCTGAGAGGGATTAGGCGGGTGTCCGTTGTGAGGCGGCCGACCGGGAGTTCCATGAGCCCAGCCAGCCTAGGAGGGTTTTCCTGGCCATAAACCATCTCTTCTCTGAAGACAAAACAAGACAAAACAAAGCAAACAAACAGCTTCCAGAGATGGTGGTTGCTCTGAGGAACTCAAAACCACTGAGAAACAACAGGGGTGAGGTTGTAGGGGGGTGGGGGCCTTAGCCATCTGGTATCCGTGACAGTAAGTATTTAGTTTTAAATAGGAATAATTTAGTTAATTTTAGTTATTATATTTAGATTTATTAAAATTATATTTAAGTTAGGGGGGTGTTAGGGTTAGGGTTAGACTTAGATTTAGGGGTTCATAACTTTAATATAGTGGCGGCAACGTTGGGGGTGGCAGATTAGGGGTTTATAAAATTTAACTAGTGTTTGCGAGGCGGGAGTGCCGCGGTTTAGGGGTTAATATATTTATTATAGTGGCGGCGATGTCCGGTTCGGCAGATTAGGGGTTAAACATTTTATTTTAGTGTTTACGATGTGGGGGACCTCGGTTTATGGGTTAATAAGTAATTTATGGGTGTTAGTGTACTTTTTAGCAGTTTATTATTATTATTATTATCGGTTATTTGTAGAGCGCCAACAGATTCCGCAGCGCTATAAACAAAGGGGGAGTACAACAAAACAATTATAGGGTAGAGGGCCCTGCCAAGAGTTGCACTGTTGTAGTCAGCTCTTAAGAAGGTGATCTACAAACAGCTGGACTTTTAGGCTTACATGCTAAGGGGGTTCAGGGAATTGCAGTGGAGGAGAGGAACTGGTATTAGGAAAGGTTAGCGTAGGTTGTATGCGTCCCTGAACAGTAGAGTCTTTAGGGAGCACTTGAAGCTTTTAAAACTAGAAGAGAGTCTTGTGGAGCGAGGCAGAGAGTTCCACAAGATGGGAGCCAGTCTGGAGAAGTCCTGTAAATGGGAGTGTGAAGAGGTGACAAGAGAGGAGGAGAGTAGGAGGTCATGAGTAGAGCGAAGGGGACAGGAGGGAGAGTATCTGGAGACAAGGTCTGAGATGTAGGGGGGAGCAGTGCAGTTGAGGGCTTTGTATGTAAGAGTGAGAGTTTTGTGTTTGATCCTAGAGGCAAGAGGAAGCCAGTGATTGGCAGACAGGTGCAGCAGATGAAGAGCGACGTGTAAGGAAGATGAGTCTGGCAGAGGCATTCATTATGGATTATAAAAGGAGCTAGGCGGCAGGTGGGGAGACCAGAGAGGACAGAGTTGCAGTAATCAAGACGGGAAAGAATGAGAGAGTGGATTCAAATCTTAGTTGTGTCTTGTGTAAGGAAGTGTCTAATTTTAGAGATGTTTTTAAGGTGGAAGCGGCAGGCTGTAGCCAAGGACTGAATGTGAGGAGTGAAGAAAAGATCTGAGTCAAATGTGACCCCGACACATCGGGCATGTGGGGTAGGGGTAATGATGGAGTTGTCGACAGTTATAGAGATATTGGGGGTGGAGATTTTGGAAGAAGGGGGGAAAATGAGGAGCTCAGTTTTGGAGAGATTTAGCTTGAGGTAGAGAGAGGACATCCAGGAAGAGATATGAGAAAGACAGTTAGTGACACTGGTTAGCAAGGAAGGAGATAGGTCTGGTGCAGAGAAGTAGATTTGGGTGTCATCGGCATACAAATGATATTGGAAACCGTGGGACTTAATTAGGGAACCTAGTGATGACGTATAGATTGAGAAGAGAAAGGGACCGAGGACAGAGCCTTGCGGTACTCCAACAGAAAGTGGTGAGGGGGCAGAGGAGGCCCCAGAGAAGGCTACACTGAAGGTACGGTTTGACAGGTAGGAAGAGAGCCATGAAAGGGCTGTGTCACAGATGCCGAAGGATTGGAGGGTTTGGAGCAAAAGAGGGTGGTCGACAGTGTCAAAGGCTGTGGACAGATCAAACAGGATAAGCAGAGAGAAGTGGCCTTTTGATTTAGCTGTAAGTAGGTCGTTGGTGACTTTAACAATAGCTGTCTCTGTGGAGTGATAGGGACGAAATCCAGATTGCAGCGGGTCAAGAAGTGAGTTTAATGTAAGGAAATGGGATAGGCGTGCAAGAAGTTTTTCAAGAAGCTTTGAAACAAGAGGGAGGAGGGAAATAGGGCGGTAGTTGGATGGGGAGGTAGGATCAAGGGAAGGTTTTTTGAGGATAGGTATGACCAGTGCATGTTTCATCGATGAGGGAAATGTACCAGTGCTGAGGGAGAGGTTGAAAATGTGTGTTACTATAGGGGTAAGGGTAGCAGAGAGAGAGGGGAGCAGCTGTGAGCGGATAGGGTCAAGGGGACAGGTAGTGAGGTGAGAGCACAGTATAAGTGCTGAAACTTCTTCCTCAGTAACAGGGGAGAATGAAATAAGTTTCAGGTTATGAGGGTTGTGGTTGAGTGAGAGTATTTGAGGGGGGAGAGAATGGAATTATGTTGAGAGCTGATTTCATGTCTGATGGAGTCAATTTTGTTAATGAAGTGACTGGCAAAGTCTTGAGCTGACAGAGAAGTTGTATTAGGAAGTGGGGGAGGGCGGAGGAGAGTATTGAAAGTAGAGAACAGATGTTTTGGGTTTGAAGAAAGATTAGAGATAAGAGTAGAGAAGTAGTGTTGCTTGTGGAGATTAAGGGCAGAGTAGTAGGAGTTCAAGATGAATTTGTAATGAAGAAAATCAGCTGAACTCCGTGATTTTCTCCAATGCCGTTCAGCAGTACGGGAACATCTGCGTAGGTACCGTGTCAGAGGAGTATGCCAGGGCTGGGGATGAGTGTGTGATTTCCGAGCAGTGGTAAGAGGGGTGAGATTGTCAAGGATGGATATAAGTGTGGAATTATAGTGGCAGATAGATTGTTCAGGGCAGGAAAAGGAGGAGAAGGATGAGAGGAGCGGTTTAAGGGAATTAGCAAGTTGTTGCTGATCTAAAGACCTAATGCTTCTGTGAAGTTTGGTGTGAGGAGTAGAAGGTGGGAGAGTTGTAGGAAGGGATGATATGTTGCAGGTAAGGAGATGGTGGTCAGAAAGAGGAAAAGAGGAGTTTGAGAAGTTTGAGAGAGTGCATCGATAGCTAAAGATCAGGTCAAGAGAGTGACCATCTTTGTGAGTGGGAGAATCAGTCCATTGTGACAGACCGAAAGAGGAAGTGAGTTGCAGAAGTTGTTTAGCAGATGAGGCAGTGGGATTGTTAAAGGGGATGTTGAAGTCGCCAAGAATGAGGGCAGGGGTGTCTGAGGAAAGGAAATAGGGTAGCCAGGCAGCCAAGTGATCTAGAAATTGAGTTGAGGAGCCAGGGGGTCGGTATATGACTGCAACACGTACAGAGAGAGGGGAGAATAAGCTAATCATGTGGGTTTCGAATGAGGGAAAAGTCAGGGAAGAGATAGGATGTATTTGTTGAAAGGTGCAATGAGAGGAAAGTAAAATACCTACACCACCTCCTTGTCTATTACCAGACCTAGGAGTGTGGGTGAAGTGGCTTTAGTTAAGAGTTTTATGCTACGGCGATGTAGTGTAAAACTCTTAACTACTGACTTTTAAATGCGGTACCAGTCTTGACAGGAGAGGGTTCACCGCTCACTTTTGGTCCGAATTGTAATACCGGCGCTATGCAAGTCCCATTGAAAATATAGGATATGCAATTGATGTAAGTGGATTTGCGGTATTTTAGTGTCTGGCCGAAAAAGTGAGCAGTGAGCCTGTCATTTCAAGACTCGTAATACCAGCAGGCATTAAAAAGCAGTGTTGGGACCTCTCAACGCTGCTTTTTAATGCTAACGCAAGACTCGTAATCTAGCAGCATATTTGGATATTTTAGTATTAGTTCCCCTATTATTTCATCGCTCTTTAGAACTGCCCAATGTTTCCTTATAATTTTTTCAATAAGTGGCCTTGACTAACGGCTAGATTACGAGTTTTGCGTTATAGTGAAAAAGCAGCGTTAAGCCTCATAACGTTGCTTTTTTACTACCGCTGGTATTACGGGTCTTGCAGATTTAGGGGCACCGTACACTTTTTTGGCCTTACCGCAAATCAACTTACGCAAATTGCATATAGTCTTTTTTCTATGGGACTTCCATGGCGCCGGTATTACGAGCTTGTCCTGGGAGGCCAAAAAGTGAGCGGTACAGCCTATTCCGTCAAGATTCGTACCGCATTTTAAAGTCAGTAGTTATGAGTTTTACGCTACACAGCGGTAGCATAAAACTCATAACTAAAGGGTTACAAAGTAAACTAACACCCATAAACTAACTATTAGCCCCTAACCCAAGGCCCTCCTGCATCGCAAACACTAAAATAAAATTATTAACCCTGCCGCTCCGGACATCGCCGCCACTATAATAAACATATTAACCCCTAAACCTCCGCACTCCCACTTCGCAAACATTAGTTAAATATTATTAACCCCTAATCTGCTGTCCCTAACATCGCCGCCAACTATCTACATTTATTGACCCCTAATCTGACGCCCCCAACGTCGCTGCCACTATAATAAACATATTAACCCCTAAAGCATCCGCACTCCCGCATCACAAACACTAGTTAAATATTATTTACCCCTAATCTGTTGTCCCTAATGTTGCCGCCACTATATTAAATTTATTAACCCCTAAACCTAAGTCTAACCCTAATCCTAACACCCCCTAACTTACATATAATTAAAATAAATCTAAATAGAAACCTACTATTAATAACTAAATAATTCCTATTTAAAACTAAATACTTACCTTTAAAATAAACCCTAAGCTAGCTACAATATAACTAATAGTTACATTGTATCTATCTTAGGTTTTATTTTTATTTCACAGGCAAGTTTGTATTTATTCTAACTAGGTAGAATAGTAAGTAAATAGTTATTAAGTATTTAATAACTACCTAGCTAAAATAAATACAAATTTACCTGTAAAATAAAACCTAACCTGTCTTGCACTAACACCTAACCTAACCCTACAATTAAATAAATTCCCTAAATGAAATACAATTAACTAAATTCAATACAATTAGCCAAATTACAACAAAAAAACCCACTAAATTACAGAAAAAAAAAAACAATTTACAAGATATTTAAACTAATTACACCTAATCTAATAGCCCTATCAAAATAAAAAGCCCCCCTCAAAATAAAAAAAACCCTAGCCTAAACTAAACTACCAATAGCCCTTAAAAGGGCCTTTTGCGGGGCATTGCCCCAAAGAAATCAGCACTTTTACCTGTAAAAAAAATTACAAACAACTCCGCCAACAGTAAAACCCACCACCCACACAACCAACCCCCCAAATAAAACCCTAACTAAAAAAACACAAGCTCCACATTGCCCTGAAAAGGGCATTTGGATGTGCATTGCCCTTAAAAAGGCATTTAGCTCTATTGCGGCCCAAAACCCTAATCTAAAAATAAAACCCACCCAATACACCCTTAAAAAATCCTAACACTAACCCCTGAAGATCCACTTACAGTTTTGAAGAGCCAACATCCATCCTCAACGAAGCCGGGAGAAGTCTTCATCCAAGCAGCAAGATGTCCTCAACGAAGCCGGCAGAAGTGGTCCTCCAGATGGCATCTTCTATCTTCATCCTTCTGACGCGGAGCGGCTCCATCTTCAAGGCATCCGGCGCAGAGCATCCTCTTCAATCGACGGCTTCTTCTGAAATGAAGGTACCTTTAAGTGACGTCATCCAAGATGGCGTCCCTTAGATTCCGATTGGCTGATAGAATTCTATCAGCCAATCGGAATTAAGTTTGAAAAATCCTATTGGCTGATGCAATCAGCCAATAGGATTGAACTTCAATCCTATTGGCTGATCCAATCAGCCAATAGGATTGAGCTCGCATTCTATTGGCTGTTCCAATCTATCTTTCAATACCTCTGCTTGTACATCATAGTCTATCATTGCTACAATTTTTTTGAATGCATAATAACTGTCCCTTAGGGATATTTTTCTTCCATTTTTGGTGGTGCCAGATTTTATGGGGCTATGGGAGAAAGAATTCCTAGAATCTAGCATACTTGCGAGAAATCTGGTCCTTTACATACGCTATATAGATGATATAGTACTCATTTAGAAGGGAAGTCAATTGGAATTTGAACATTTTTTGCTAGAAATTAACAACAATAATAAAAACCTAAAATTTACAAGTGAAATCAATAAGGAAAAAATAAGCTTTCTGGACTTAGAAATTTATATCTCAAATAACACCATCAATACCAAAACACATTTTAAAACTGTCGATGCGAATAACTATATACATCAGACTAGCTGACACCACCAAAAAACACGGAAAGGGACTGCATTCACATCCCATGACCCCTCAACATGCTCAGCCCTGGGTGTTCATGGGCACTCAAAGGAAGCTGTGCTGTCACCAGAGTCATAGCTGAGAGCTTGTAAGTAAGTGCTGGATTTGAGAGCCTGCATTGTGTGGCTGTTTTAGGGTCCCAGGTATTGGAAAGGACCTTGACGTGGTACCTGGGCTTGTCCCATTTGGCCAGAAGCGCTAACTAACCTTTCCATTTTTGCTTTTAAATCTTAGCTGAGAGCTTGTAAGTGAGTGCTGGACTTTCTCTGTGTTGTATTAATTTGTTTTGTAATTTTCCCTATGGTTCTTGCACCCAGACCTGTCTGGGGTTAACTGCCTGTGACTCTGGGGACAGCACAGCTTCCTGTGAGTGCCCGTGAGCACCCAGGACTGAGCATATTGCAGGGTCATGGGATGTGTACTCGGTCCGGTATGAGAGTGCAGTCCCCTTCTGTGTTTTGTATATGTCTAGGGTGATTATATAAGCCTGTGCACCCTTTCCTTGTTCCCAGTTTGTTTGGATTTGAGAGCTTACATTGTGTGGCTGTTTTAGGGTCCCAGGTATTGGAAAGGACCTTGACATGGTACCTGGGCTTGTCCCATTTGGCCAGATGCGGTAACTAACCTTTCCATTTTTGCTTTTAAATCTTAGCTGAGAGCTTGTAAGTGAGTGCTGGACTTTCTCTGTGTGTTGTATTAATTTGTTTTGTAATTTTCCCTATGGTTCTTGCACCCAGACCTGTCTGGGGTTAACTGCCTGTGGCTCTGGGGATAGCACAGCTTCCTGTGAGTGCCCGTGAGCACCCAGGGCTGAGCATGTTGCAGGGTCATGGGATGTGTACCCGGTCCGGTATGAGAGTGCAGTCCCCTTCCGTGTTTTGTATATGTCTAGGGTGATTACATAAGCCTGTGCACCCTTTCCTTGTTCCCAGTTTGTTTGGATTTGAGAGCTTGCATTGTGTGGCTGTTTTACAGTCCCAGGTATTGGAAAGGACCTTGACGTGGTACCTGGGCTTGTCCCATTTGGCCAGATGCGGTAACTAACCTTTCCATTTTTGCTTTTAAATCTTAGCTGAGAGCTTGTAAGTGAGTGCTGGACTTTCTCTGTGTGTTGTATTAATTTGTTTTGTAATTTTCACTATGGTTCTTGCACCCAGACCTGTCTGGGGTTAACTGCCTGTGACTCTGGGGACAGCACAGCTTCCTGTGAGTGCCTGTGAGCACCCAGGGCTGAGCATGTTGCAGGGTCATGTGATGTGTACCCGGTCCGGTATGAGAGTGCAGTCACCTTCCGTGTTTTGTATATGTCTAGGGTGATTCCATAAACCTGTGCACCCTTCCCTTTTTCCCAGTTTGTTTGGATTTGAGAGCTTGCATTGCGTGGCTGTTTTAGGGTCCCCGGTATTGGAAAGGACCTTGACGTGGAACCTGGGCTTGTCCCATTTGGCCAGATGCGGTAACTAACCTTTCCATTTTTGCTTTTAAATCTTAGCTGAGAGCTTGTAAGTGAGTGCTGGACTTTCTCTGTGTGTTGTATTAATTTGTTTTGTAATTTTCACTATGGTTCTTGCACCCAGACCTGTCTGGGGTTAACTGCCTGTGACTCTGGGGACAGCACAGCTTCCTGTGAGTGCCTGTGAGCACCCAGGGCTGAGCATGTTGCAGGGTCATGTGATGTGTACCCGGTCCGGTATGAGAGTGCAGTCACCTTCCGTGTTTTGTATATGTCTAGGGTGATTCCATAAGCTTGTGCACCCTTCCCTTTTTCCCAGTTTGTTTGGATTTGAGAGCTTGCATTGCGTGGCTGTTTTAGGGTCCCCGGTATTGGAAAGGACCTTGACGTGGAACCTGGGCTTGTCCCATTTGGCCAGATGCGGTAACTAACCTTTCCATTTTTGCTTTTAAATCTTAGCTGAGAGCTTGTAAGTGAGTGCTGTACTTTCTCTGTGTGTTGTATTAATTTGTTTTGTAATTATCACTATGGTTCTTGCACCAAGACCTGTCTGGGGTTAACTGCCTGTGACTCAGGGGACAGCACAGTTTCCTGTGAGTGCCCGTAAGCACCCAGGGCTGAGCATGTTGCAGGGTCATCGGATATGTACCCAGTCCGGTATGATAGTGCAGTCCCCTTCCGTGTTTTGTATATGTCTAGGGTGATTACATAAGCCTGTGCACCCTTCCCTTTTTCCCAGTTTGTTTGGATTTGAGAGCTTGCATTCCATGGCTGTTTTAGGGTCCCAGGTATTGGAAAGGACCTTGACGTGGTACCTGGGCTTGTCCCATTTGGCCAGATGTGTTAACTAACCTTTCCATTTTTGCTTTTAAATCTTAGCTGAGAGCTTGTAAGTGAGTGCTGGACTTTCTCTGTGTGTTGTATTAATTTGTTTTGTAATTTTCACTATGGTTCTTGCACCCAGACCTGTCTGGGGTTAACTGCCTGTGACTCTGGGGACAGCACAGCTTCCTTTGAGTGCCCGTGAGAACCCAGGGCTGAGCATGTTGCAGGGTCATGGGATGTGTACTCGGTCCGGTATGAGAGTGCAGTCCCCTTCCGTGTTTTGTATATGTCTAGGGTGATTACATAAGCATGTGCACCCTTCCCTTGTTCCCAGTTTGTTTGGATTTGAGAGCTTGCATTGTGTGGCTGTTTTAGAGTTCCAGGTATTGGAAAGGACCTTGACGTGGTACCTGGGCTTGTCCCATTTGTCCAGATGCGGTAACTAACCTTTCCATTTTTGCTTTTAAATCTTAGCTGAGAGCTTGTAAGTGAGTGCTGGACTTTCTCTGTGTGTTGTATTAATTTGTTTTGTAATTTTCCTTATGGTTCTTGCACCCAGACCTGTCTGGGGTTAACTGCCTGTGACTCTGGTCACAGCACAGCTTCCTGTGAGTGCCCGTGAGCACCCAGGGCTGAGCATGTAGCAGGGTCATGGGATGTGTACCCGGTCCGGTATGAGAGTGCAGTCCCCTTCCGAGTTTTGTATATGTCTAGGGTGTATACATAAGCCTGTGCACCCTTCCCTTGTTCCCAGTTTGTTTGGATTTGAGAGCTTACATTGTGTGGCTGTTTTAGGGTCCCAGGTATTGGAAAGGACGTTGACGTGGTACCTGGGCTTGTCCCATTTAGCCAGATGCGCTAACTAACCTTTCCATTTTTGTTTTTAAATCTTAGCTGTGAGCTTGTAAGTGAGTGCTGGACTTTCTCTGTGTGTTGTATTAATTTGTTTTGTAATTTTCCCTATGGTTCTTGCACCCAGACCTGTCTGGGGTTAACTGCCTGTGACTCTGGGGACAGCACAGCTTCCTGTGAGTGCCCGTGAGCACCCAGGGCTGAGCATGTTGCAGGGTCATGGGATGTGTACCCGGTCCGGTATGAGAGTGCAGTCCCCTTCCGTGTTTTGTATATATATATATATATATATATATATCATAAGGATGGCCCCTAAAATGGTGGGATCGCTCATAGATTTTGAACAAATATATGGAGCCCTGTTATATATGCATTCTGTCTCTTTAATAACTGAACATACTGATCTATTTAAAAGTCAATCTATGAGAAGATCTTTTACTTATATGCATCCAAATTTTATTCATTTTCACCATATGTCATCAGTACAACATACAGTGAAATAACGTTGCTGTGAACATTTAATATATTCATACAAAAGACTGTTCAAAGAATTAGAAAAATCAAACCACTTTTTAGTGCAGGAGTGAAAGGAAAAAATAAAATTGCACTGTAATGTGTGAACATACTAAAAAACAATCTTATTTATCCATCACATTAAGATATATTTAATTACAATTTTCCTTTGTACTCTGTATCAGTTGAACATACATTTACTAGCCTAGTGATTTTACACATAATAAGTAAATGTTAAATATTTTTGGTACTACCACAGAGTTTGTCAACTCCAGTCCACAGGGAATACTAGCGGACCAGATTTTTATGATACCAGAACAAAAGCACAGGTGAAATAATCAGCTGATCAGTAACCATGGCTACTAACCTGCTCTCACCCAACAGCTGATTATTTTACCTGTGCTTCAGTTCAGATAATGAAAATCTGGCCTGTTGGTGGGGCCTGAGGACTGGAGTTGAAAAACACTGAACTACCATACGGTCACCATTCACACTTATAATCTTTTAACCACTATATTGCTCTCACATAAATGCGTCTTAATATACAGTATTGCACAAATTTAAATAATTGCCTAACTGCATGTATATTAATTCTTAATGATTGCCAGATATTAAAAAGATGATCAAGGCATGGTCTGAAAAAACTCTGCAGTTTTCTACAAAGTCTTCAGCTGTTTTACCTATCAATAAATAACCATGGAGATTCAAATGTTAACAACATTGGTAATATTCATTCAGCAACATTTTCACAAGGTTTGCTGTTTTGTTTCCCACAGGCAGTAAGGCTTATATTGACCAACAATGTGTGCAAAACCTGTATTAATATATTCTAACTAATCTACATAGGATGGCTTGTGTGCAAGGCCGAGCAGTGAGCCTTAAGTCCTGTTGTATCTATCAGTAGAAGAAGGCGTTGCATTTCACTTGCATTGTTCATGATCTGCAAGTTCATCCATGTCTACGTCTGAGTCAAAGAGTGACTGGCCAGTAAAATCTGTGTCAGGTGTTTGGGATATACTATTTTCTGTTGCATCCTCATCAAATGTCCCAGTCCTTGAATAGAAGCTGAAGTCCTGCAATGCGGTGTGTGTCCTGCTCTCCTCACCACTGTCATCTGTTTCATACACTGTGTTGTCATTGTCATCGTGCCATTCTGGCCAGAATTTCCTCCTTATTCTTTCACAATACATGGCCAGGTTGATGAGTTCACCTGGAACATTGGGAACAACAGGTGACTTTATTGTCAAACACACCATTTAATAAATGTGCAATTAATGTACAATAAATTCACAACAATAAAAAAATGTTGTATAATAAATGCAAAATAAAGTGCAGAAAATAAAAGGATGTGTGTATCACTTGTTTCTTCTTCGTGTTCTGTATAATTTATAACTCCTTCCGATAATATGTAAAAAATATAAAACAGAAAACACACAATAGTGTAATACAGTCTTAAAAATAAGTTCTGTCTTGTGCCAAACGTGTACTCACTCTTCTCAGAACTATGATCAGCTCTGATCTGTGTAGCAGGTCTGTATAGTGTATACCTCTCTGACAGGTTCCCTGTGTGTTTGCGTTCCCCTGCCCCATAGATGCGAAGATGTAGAAAGAGCTCTGATCAGCCCTATTAAATACGTAGGCCTGTACTTAACTCTGACATGCTTAGGTGTCCCATGTCTCCAGGAAAACAATGTAGGCACTATTTAGTCTAATACATATTTATTAAAACTATACCTAAAAGATTATTAATAGCTTAAAATAACAACTTTAAACAAGTCACTCCGGTCTACGGTCCATTTTTAGTTACCATTAACCTGGAATGTCAGGATGGCTACAGATGGCATCGGATTATTACCGCTATGTAACCAAAGTTGTGTATTTCTCCTAACGAAAAAAATGGTCAGCAACTGTTAGCAAAGAAATCTCCAAAATAATAACAAATTTTTATTGGATATTTTATTTTTTCATATTTTCCCTAACGAGTAATACTGTAAATGATAGAAGGGGAGAAGCGCGGACTCAAGTGCAGTATAAAAAGTTTTATTGTAAAATAAACAAATGACTAAATTACAAGATGGTGACAAAATAATAAATATTTTCTTATAAATTTAAGTTAGCAATATTTATTTAATAACAGGCTGTAACAAGCAATAAGTAGGCCATACAAAAAGATCATTATGTGACAGGTTTTAGAGCATCTATGGTCTATTGAAAATCTCGAGTTAACTACACCCATAGCTAAACACTTAAAGTGAATGTAAATTTTCATTAATGCCCACTCTCTCCCCTCCTATTTGCCATATCAATAGAACCGTTAGCCAGCAAAATTAGAGCAAACCCCAAAATTGAAGGCCGTCAAATTCAGAACTCAGAATACAAAAACTGGCTATGTATGCGGACCATGAGGCCCATTTATCAAGCTCCGAATGGAGCTTGAGGGCCCGTGTTTCTGGCGAGTCTTCAGACTCACCAGAAATGCAAGTTATGGAGCAGCGGTCTAAAGACCGCTGATCCATAACCTATCCACCTGCTCTGATGAGGCGGACCGAGATCGTCACAATTCAACCCGATCGAGTACGATCGGGTTGATTGACACCACCCTGCTGGCGGTCAATTGGCTGCGAATCTGCAGGGGGCGGCGTTGAACCAGCAGTTCACAAGAGCTGCTGGTGCAATGCTGAATACGGAGAGTGTATTGCTCTCCGCATTCAGCGAGGTCTGTCGGACCTGATCCGCACTGTCGGATTAGGTCTAACAGACCTTTGTTAAATATGCCTCCATGTCCTACTTACTCTAACACCATACAATCACTACCTGAAGTACTAAAGGAGATTAAGCAGTATGGCTCAGTCTTCAACTTCCATCTCAACCTAAACAAATAAGAGCTTTTCAACATTACCGAACCCCACACAAACTTTAACCTAATTAAGAAAACCTGTCCCATAAAAGTAGTTCACAACGAAATTCGCTACCTTGGCATAATCATTAAACCAACTCTGCCAGACCTAATTGAATCCAATTACAAAAATCTTAAAGAATAAATAGTCACTGACCTATCAAGTTGGAAAAAGAAAAACATTTCATGGCTTGGCCGTATTAACATAGTCAAAATGAATATCTTACATAGAGCTTTATATATTCTACAAACTATCCCTATTTCACCAACCAATCCACGCATCCAACACATACAAAATGCAATAGAAAAATACATCTGGCAGGGAATAAAACCCAGAATAAACAAACACACGCTATACAAATCCCACTCTACGGACGGGATGGGCTTGCAAAACCTACATACAGTACGTACAGACAGGCCATCTTACTACAGCGAATTACTGAATGGTGCCAAAATTTACAGCATAAGGGATGGGTAAAACTTGACTCAGACATTCTAAACTGTTGCAACGTGGGTTCCCTAGCCTGTATCCCACAGAAACATAGACCTTCCTTACTGGCCTCCTACCCACTAATAAAAGAGACCTTAAAAACTTGGGGTAAAATCGCTGCCACACAGAGCAACATTTATTCCCCTCTAATCCCGATACGTGATAACCCGACTACGAGCATTCAAACCTCCTCAACACTAGCTAGACATACACTACCATTAAGCAGAATAGCCATCTACAATGCATTGGCCCAGAACAAACTAAAAACACAAGACCTCAAAGAATGGGACCCTATCCTTTTTACCTCCTGGTTTCCCTGTGCTCAGCTATCACATTATGTCACCTCACATAGACACAAACTCTCGATCCTCAGACCACTGACACCACTTGAAACTCTATGCATACAAACATCCCCGCCAAAACACCTTATCTGCAAAATCTATGATCTGCTCCAACATAACGGTCTCAACAACCTCCCCTTGTATGTGCAGGGCTGGCATAAGGAGCTTGGACAAGAATTTGAACCTAAATTGGGGAGTAAAATCTTCAACATCACTAAAAAATGCTCAATTAAAGCCAGAACCCAAGAAGCTCAATACAAATTTCTGAGCAGATTGTACCTAGCCCCCCAAAGAGTAAAAAAGATATACCCCAACACCACAGGAAAGTGCTGGAGGGGCTGCGGAAGCGAGGGTTCAATGCTACATGTTTGGTGGAGCTGCCCCAAACTAGAAGGCTTCTAGAGAGAGGTCGCTGAAATTAACAAAAAATTTGAAATATCAATCCAACCAAACCCAGCACTCTGCTCTACCATGGTCTTCTAAAATTCAATAGCAAGCAAGATAAGTCACTCTTCATTATAATGCTTTATGGAGCAAAGACTCTGATTCCCAAAAGATGGAAAACCGACACTATCCCTAGTCTTTCAGACTGGAGGAAATTAATCACCACTCAGCTTCAACTTGAAATATACCATTATCTTAAGATAGGAAAACCTTATCTACACGAACGTATGCTCCTTACATGGGAAGGCACCCCCCTTTAATTTATTTCAACAACCAGAGAGACACAGCAACACCCCATGATACACGAGACTACACACCCAACAACCCTCTTTTTTGCCCTTCACCCCCCACCTCCTTAGAGAACTGCTTGTCCCCCTTTCCCCTCAATCCCCCCTTCCCCCCACTCCAGAACTGAAACCTCCCTCGATTGCCTTTGTCCCACACCTCTACCCTTTTAAAGAAACAGATTGTGAACGTCATAAGATAAATGTGTTCTTTTCAAATTGTTCTACACTATTTGTTTAGAACTATAGTTAAAAAATGTTAAAATAAATGCAAAACAATCTCAAGACCTAAAATGAACTACACGTCCTGCTGGAGACAATCATCCCCTCCAACGAAGGGATGACAACTCACTGCCTCAGAGACATTTGCAAATTCAAGATTACCAGCGGACTTTTATGCCATCAGAGAATCTCTTAAAGGACTTGATATATACAATATAATTTGTACCTAAACTGTTAACTGGCTACTTATATCTGTAACTTTTTTGAGTTTACCAATAAAGATTTGCATTTAAAAAAGAAAAAAAAAGAAAAAGAAATGGAAGTGCAGAACACTGTTATATTTCACACAGCCATTGGATGCACACTTTAGTGACCTATTTATAACTGTCCCTAATTGGCCACAGCAGAGAAAGAAACCTAAGTTACAACATGGCAGCACCCATTGCTTTATAGACACTAAAAGTTTACACTTATTTTTCAATATTAACTAACAAAACTTTAAAAAATACATCCACATGTTATTCTCAGACTAATCGTTTCTTTGAATGCATCAGTCTATCTAGCATTTCTTGATTATTAAATGTCCCTTTAAGCTACAATGTTTTTCTAAAGAAAAAAAATTAGATTTATTTACGTCCTTCTTTTGATGTCTCTGTGAGGTGTGAATAATTGGATACACTGCTAAAATAATGGACTGTCCAGTTGAATGCTGGACACCTGACAACCCTAATCATAGATAATATTTATAAAAAGTTGTTCAACAATACAATTAATTATGCTGAAAAATAAATAATCTGGGACATTTTTAGTAGAAAAATATAAATAAAAAATATAAAAATAAAAACATTTACAAAAAATAATAAACTTTCTCACTCATTTAAAAAATTATTTAGTACAGATTTACACAGTTGATTCCATTTTCATGGGACAAACATTTCCCACATAGGATCTGTGTTAGCATAATGTATTGTCCATGAGTAGGCACTAGATGGCAGTATAGCTCTATAAGACTAAGAAGATTTTTGCTTTTCAATTTTATTTTGGCAGTTTCAATAGCAAAACTAAGGTTATTGCACAATATATACATATAAGTGTATTCACAAAGACAGTTACACTATTATTTTTGTATTCCCTCCAGGAGAGGTGGTGAAGATACAGAAATAATATGTTGCAATGTAGGGCCAGTTGGATGTATATCCTGAACACTGTGAAGAGTGATAAGTCAACTGGCTCTTATAAATAAATATTTGTTGTGTTTTGATTGGGTAAAGGGAGCTGACCTCAGTGCTGAAGTTATGAATGTATGCTGGTAAATGTAATTATATCCGGCTTTTTGCCTGGAACTGTAGATGGCATCTGTTCATATCAAACTAATAAGTTTACACTTTAAGAACAAATAAGTGTTGCATTGGGCAGTTAAAAATTTGACCTTAGAGGATGAAATAATAAAAAGAGGATGCATGAATCTATTTAGAAAAAAAAAAAATCATTAAAAATACACTAAATAAAAGAAAATAAAGATATCAATAATTAAATGAAGAAAACGTTTTAAATATGCATATGTATGTGCGTGTGTTGGTTTTTATGGTTTACCGGGACATTTCACCTGAATACACACCACACTATGGGGACATTTGGGATTGTGAGGATAGGGCCACTGTCCTCATAATTTGTGCACCGTAGATACATTGTTCTTGCTCTAAATAACACATCAATTTTTCTCTTGATGTCCTGATATAACATAAAAACCTGAAATCTGTGTTTCTATGTATACCTCTAAGTATGTGTGTTTATGCCCCTGGAGTCTGGTTTTGGTACTGCAACAAGATGTCCTCATTTACCATAAAAACCTGAAATCTGTGTGTTTCTGTGTATACCTCTGTGTGTGTGTTTATGCCGCTTGAGTCTGGTTTTGGTACTGCAACAAGATACACAAGATGTCCTCATCCTATATAATAAAAGGCCAGGATGTTTGTCAGATGCAGTCATGCGTAGTAGATACTGTGCGAGGACAAACATACCTGGCCTTGAGCAGCAGAGAAAGTGTTTTTCGGAAGCTGCCGAGGAGGGGGCGTGGCAGGGCGGGATGGGGGTGTCGTGATGGGGACGTGGTCGGGTGTGTCGTGATGTGGGCGTGGTTGAGCAGGCGTGCCGTGATGGGGGCGTGACCGGCAGGCGTGACGAGTGAACGTGGCTGGGCAGGGGAGGAAGCAACAGAGGGGAGAGAGCAAAACCAAGGGGAGAAAGCAGGGGTCAAGTCCTACAAAAAAAGGGTGGGAACTCATTAAGACTTTCACCCCTCCCTCACAATTAATATTGTTTTGTACACACACTGTATTTATATGTATATAATCTATACACATTGGTTAATGAAAGCAAATTAAATCCAATGAAGGGTTGAATGGTTGCCTTTGGGCCTGAGACTCCTCCTCTGTCACAGAGTCTCAGCCACTTAAGATGCAATAGTCCTATTTCTACTAGGTGAGCTAAACAACCCCAAGCAAGCCACACAGAAATTTAAGCACCATGTGTTCCACAGATTGTGGGTGATAACACAGCAGGACCCCTGACAGGCTTTCATTTAGTGTATTGTAGGAAGTGTGACTGCCCATTACTAGAGGATCTCACTATCCCTCTAACCAGGCTGTGCTTCAGCTACTCCCACCAGCAGCAGTAGTGTTTACTGAAGTGTTTCTGTTCTCTGTACAGAGGGAACTTAGTTCCTCCTGCAAAAATAGTGCAGGAAGTCCGTTCCCATGCGTTCCCGCTCGACTTGACCCCTGGGAGAAAGCAAAAGAGAGGAAGGGGTGAGAGAGAGCAAAAGAGAAGAGGAGGAGAGAGAACAAAAGAGAGGAGGGAGAGAGAGCAAAAGAGAGGAGGAAAGAGAGATAGAGCAAAAGAGAGAGAGCGCAAAAGAGAGGGGGGAGAGAGATAGCAAAAGAGAGGGGGAGAGAGAGCAAAAGAGAGGGGGAGAGAGAGAGCAAAAGAGAAGAGGGAGAGAGAGAGAGAGAGAGAGAGAGAGAGAGATCAAAAGAGGGGGGAAAGAGAGAGCAAAAGAGAGGGGGGAAAGAGAGAGAGAGAGAGATAGCAAAAGAGAGGGGGGGAGAGAGAGAGCAAAAGAGAGGGGGAGAGAGCAAAAGAGAGGGGGGAGAGAGAGCAAAAGATAGGTGGAAAAATAGAGTAAAAGAGAGGGGGATAGAGAGCAAAAGAGAGGAGAGAGAGCAAAAGAGAGGGGTGTACAAAAGGCCAGGTATGTTCAGATGCAGTCATGCGCAGTAGAGACTGTGCAAGGACAAACATACCTGGCCTTGAGCAGCAGAGAAAGTGTTTTTCGGAAGCTGCCGTGGAGGGGGCATGGCAGGGCGGGATGGGGGTGTGGCTGGGTGTTGTGATGGGGACGTGGTCGGGCGTGTTGTGATGTGGGCGTGGCTGAGCGGACGTGCCGTGATGGGGGCATGACCAGCAGGCGTGAAGAGTGGGCGTGATTGGGCAGGGGAGAAAGCAACAGAGGGGAGAGCGCAAAACTGAGGGGAGAAAGCAGGGGTCAAGTCCTACAAAAAAAAGCGTGGGAACTCATTAAGACTTTCACCCCTCCCTCACAATTAATATTGTTTTGTACACACACTGTAGTTATATGTATATAATCTATACACTTTGGTTAATGAAAGCAAATTAAATCCAATGAAGGGATGAATGGTTGCCTTTGGGCCTGAGGCTCCTCCTCTGACACAGAGTCTCACCCACATAAGGTGCAATAGTCCTATTTCTACTAGGGGAGCTAAACAACCCCAAGCAAGCCACACAGAAATGTAAGCACCATGTGTTCCACAGATTGTGGGTGATAACACAGCAGGACCGCTGACAGGCTCTCATTTAGTGTATTGTAGGAAGTGTTACTGCCCATTACTAGAGGATCTCACTATCCCTCTAACCAGGCTGTGCTTCAGCTCCTCCCACCAGCAGAAGCAGTGTTTACTGAAGTGTTTCTGTTCTCTGTACAGAGGGGGGGGAAGAGAGAGCAAAAGAGAGAGAGAGCAAAAGAGAGGGGGGAAGAGAGAGAGAGATAGCAAAAGAGAGGGGGAGAGAGAGAGAGCAAAAGAGAGGTGGAGAAATAGAACAAAAGAAAGGGGGATAGAGAGCAAAAGAGAGGAGAGAGAGAGCAAAAGAGAGGGGGGAGAAAGAGCAAAAGAGAGGGGGGGAGAGAGATAGAGCAAAAAGAGAGGGGTAGAGAGAGAGAGCAAAAGAGAGGGGGAAGAGAGAGAGCAAAAGAGTGGAGGGAATGAGAGCAAAAGAGAGGGGGAAAGAGAGAGAGCAAAAGAGAGGGGGGAAGAGAGAGAGTAAAAGAGAGGGGGATAGAGAGAATAAAAGAGAGAGGAGAGAGAGCAAAAGAGGGGAGAGAGAGAGCAAAAGAGAGGGGATAGAGAGCAAAAGAGAGGGGATAGAGAGTAAAAGAGGGGAAGAGAGAGCAAAAGAGAGGAGGACACAGAGCAAAAGAGAAGGGGAGAGAGAGCAAAAGAGAAGGGGGAGAGGGAGCAAAGTACAGGGGGAGAGAGAGCAAAAGAGAGGGAGAGAGGGAGCAAAAGAGAGGGATAGAGAGAGCAAAAGAGGGGGAGAGAGAGAGCAAAAGAGGGGGAGAGAGAGAGCAAAAGAGGGGGAGAGAGAGAGCAAAAGAGGGGAGAGAGAGAGCAAAAGAGGGGAGAGAGAGCAAAAAAGAGGGAAGAGAGCAAAAAAGAGGGGGGAGAGAAAGAGAGCAAAAGAAAGGGGGAGAGAGCAAAAGAGAGGGGAGAGAGAGCAAAAGAGAGGGGAGAGAGAGCAAAAGAGGGGGAGAGAGAGCAAAAGAGAGGGGGAAGAGGGAGCAAAGTAGAGGGGGGAGAGAGAGCAAAAGAGAGGGAGAGAGGGAGCAAAAGAGAGGGAGAGAGAGAGCAAAATAGGAGGAGAGAGAGAGCAAAAGAGGGGGATAGAGAGAGCAAAAGAGGGGGAGAGAGAGAGCAAAAGAGGGGAGAGAGAGAACAAAAAAGAGGGGAGAGAACAAAAAAGAGGGGGGAGAGAAAGAGAGCAAAAGAAAGGGGGAGAGAGCAAAAGAGAGGGGAGAGAGAGCAAAAGAGAGGAGGAGAGAGAGCAAAAGAGAAGGGGAGAGAGAGCAAAAGAGAGGGGGAAGAGGGAGCAAAGTAGAGGGGGGAGAGAGAGCAAAAGAGAGGGAGAGAGGGAGCAAAAGAGAGGGAGAGAGAGAGCAAAAGAGGAGGAGAGAGAGCAAAAGAGGGGGATAGAGAGAGCAAAAGAGGGGGAGAGAGAGAGCAAAAGAGGAGAGAGAGAGCAAAAAAGAGGGGAGAGAGCAAAAAAGAGGGGGGAGAGAAAGAGAGCAAAAGAAAGGGGGAGAGAGAAAGAGAGCAAAAGATATGGGAGAGAAAGAGAGCAAAAGAGAGGGGGGAGAGAGAGAGCACAAAAAAGAGGGGGGAGAGAAAGAGAGAGCAAGGGGTGGGACCACGGTACTTTAAAAAATTGACCCGTGTACATGGGCTTTAGGACTAGTATAACATTAAAACCTAAATCTGTGTGTTTCTGTGACTGACAACAGCTAATGCAGCCAGTGGGAGAAAAGTCTTTCTTGCATTTATTGTTTCTCAAAGAAATTATATAATAAATTTTGTTAATAATATTACAAAGTCTCCAAGAAGTTATGTTTTAGGGATTAAAAGAGATAATGGCCTCTAGTTATCAAGCTGTCAATCGCAAATACGCTGGAATTCCGCAGCGTATTTGTGGCGAGGCTGATTCGCTTTAGTTATCAAGCCCTACAGACCGGCAAAAGTAGAATCTAGTGACGTAACCATACGATCCACCGGACTCAGTCCAACACAGATCGATGGTTACATCACTCCAGATGTTCCGAACGCAAGTTCGGCACAATCTGACTACTTTTGCTAGTTATCAAATAACTAGCAGGTACGCTCGCCACTATTCCGGGCCAGCGTACCTGGTTTTCAATCCACCGCCCTGGAGGCGGCGGATCACATAGGAATCAATGGGAGTCTGACAGCAGCGAGAGCTCATGTTCGCTGCTGCCCGATATCCCATTGATTCCTATGGGAAGTGTCTGCACCTAACACCCTAACATGTACCCCAAGTCTAAACACCCCTAATCTGGCCCCCCTACACCGCCGCCACCTACATTAAACTTATTAACCCCTAAACCGCCGCTCCCAGACCCCGCCGCCACCTATATTACATTTATTAACCCCTAATCTGGCCCCCCTACACCACCGCCACTTATATTATATCTATTAACCCCTAAACCTAAGTCTAACCCTAACCCCCCCATAACTTCAATATTATTTAAATTAATCTACATAAATATTCCTATAATTAAATAAATTATTCCTATTTAAAACTAAATACTTACCGATAAAATAAACCCTAAGATAGCTACAATATAATTAATAGTTACATTGTAGCTAGCTTAGGATTTATATTTATTTTACAGGCAATGTTGTATTTATTTTAACGAGGTACAATAGTTATTAAATAGTTATTAACTATTTAATAGCTACCTAGTTAAAATAACTACAAAATTACCTGTAAAATAAATCCTAACCTAAGTTACAATTACCCCTAACACTACACTATCATTAAATAAATTAAATTAATTAACTACAATTACCTAACATTAAATAAAATTAACTAAAAATAACTAAAGTACAAAAAAAACTCTAAATTACAGAAAATAAGCCCCCTAATAAAATAAAAAAGCCCCCCAAAATAATAAAATTCCCTACCCTAAACTAAATTACAAATAGCCCTTAAAAGGGCCTTTTGTGGGGCATTGCCCCAAAGTAATCAGCTCTTTTACCTGCCCTTAAAAGGGCTTTTTGCGGGGCATTGCCCCAAAGTAATCAGCTCTTTTACCTGTAAAAAAAAGAAATACAATACCCCCCCCAACATTACAACCCACCACCCACACACCCCTACTCTAAAACCCACCCAATCCCCCCTTAAAAAAACCTAACACTACCCCCTTGAAGATCACCCTACCTTGAGCCGTCTTCACCCAGCTGGGCACAAGCGGTCATCCGATCCATCCAGAAGTCTTCATCAAATCCGGGCAGAAGAGGTCCTCCAAGCGGCAGAAGTTTTCATCCAAGCGGCATCTTCTATCTTCAATCAACCAGAGCGGAGCGGAGCCA